>NC_041386.1:589966824-589981085 GCF_002162155.2 Triticum dicoccoides
GATTCCTCAGCGCTGACGTTTTTGTTTTTGAGTCAGCTTCTTTCCCTTCTTGTTCGTCGAAGAATAATTGAGCCCCTCATTGTGACTTTGCCTTTTCCATGGAGTATGATTTTTCTTTGGTAATGTAGTATTGATTCTTCTTTTGACATATACTTCATCATCATCATCGTCATCTTTCCTCATTGGGTTGCCGTACTGATCATAGTCTTCCTCGTTGGCGACTCCATCCATTCCAATGATGTTTCTTTTGCCTTTCCTCATGACAACACGACTGGGATTGCATGGGTCGGTTATTAAGAAGCATTGTGTCACGTGCTTAGCATGTACCCATGGCTCGTTTTTTGTGATAGCGTTCACGGTAGCGCTCTTGGCGTCGGGTATAGTCATGGTAGTGAAAATCCGGCTTTCTCTTTCGACATTCTTAGCCCATCTGACACGGAACATCGTCGTGTTGTGCAGTCCAGAGTAGTCAAGCTCCCAGATCTCCTCGACCCTTCCATAAAATCGTTCGGTTGCGCCGTTGTCGCTGCCGGTCATGCATTCCATCGTCACCCCTGAGTTCTGATATTCATCACTGTCCATATCTTTGGCCTCCGTGTAGAACGTGTATCCGTTGATATCATATGCCTGATAGGTTACGAGGTTGGGCGAGGGGCCATGTGCTAAGGCGTATATGAGCAATCCGTCCTTAGAGCCCTCCTCCGGGGGATTAGCAATAATATGCTCTTTGAACCAATGCAGGAAAGTGGAGTTGTGCTCTCTAGTAACTTTGGCGTCCGTCCTGCATACCCCCTGGTCACGATACTTCTTTGCGATAATTTCTTTGTGCAGTGCCACGAAAGGATCTACCTCGTCTAGGTGTTGTAGCACTACCAAGTTTGCTCTGTCAAAGTCGCTGCGTCGATTTGAGTATGCCACGTGCAGTTCCCTGCGACCGTTGCAGTGACCTTCTCCTTCGAGCCTCCCATCGTGCTTGTTAACGGGCAAACCAACACTAACACCAGGCGGCTGGTCTGCGCCATATAGAAAATTCTCACAGAAAGAGATGCACTCTTGTGTCAAATAGCCCTGGACGATGCTTCCATCCGGACGGGACATGTTACGAATGAATCCTTTGATGATCCCATTCATCCTCTCAAACGGCATCATGTTGTGCAGGAATGACGGCCCCAGGTCTATTATGTCATCCACAATATGGACACACAGATGCACCATCACGTCAAAGAACGCGGGCGGGAAGTACATCTCAAGCTCATTCAGTATCACAACGATCTCTTCCTGTAGCCTTCGGAGCTGCTTCACACTGATCGACTTTCGAGAGATGACGTCGAAAAAGTTGCAGAGACCAATAAGCGTGTCACGGACGTGCTTGTCCATTATCCCTCTAAGGGCAACAGGTAATATCTGCGTCATCATCACATGACAGTCATGAGACTTCATCCCGCCGAACCTTTTCTTGTCCGTGTCTAGATATCTACTTATCTTGCCACAGTAACCGGAACTAACTTTGACTCCGGTAAGGCACTTAGAATTGATTGATCTCAGCCTGACTTAAGGTGAAGCAAGAAGGGGGGCAATAATCCTCATTCTTTATTTTCTTGCCCTTCTTCTCCCGTGCCTCTGTCTCCGTCTCTGTCTCGTCTGACATTTTACGAGGCGACATGTGCAGATCTTCCCTGATTTTCAAATCTTGCAAGTCTTTTCTTGCCTTCGGCCCATCCTTGGTCTTATCCGGCATGTTCATCAGTGTTGCGAGCAAGCTCTCAAGGACATTCTTATAGATATGCATTTGATCAAGGCAATGAGGTGTATCGAGTTTGTGCCAGTACTTCAAGTCCCAGAACACAGACCTCGTCTTCCATACCTTTAGCAGTGGCTTCGGCGCCTTTCTCATCATCTTTCCCAGCGCGGGGCACTCCTTCCAGTTTTTCAACAGCTCATCAATTTCGGCACCGCTCCGCTTACGTGGAGGTCCTCGATGCTCAGCGTGACCATTGAATAGATCTCCATGGTTTCTCCACGGGTCGTCCTGTTCGAGCCATCTTCGATGCCCCATGTACACGATTTTCCCAGACCCGCCATCTTTCCTTGACGTTAGCTGCTAAGACGTCATATCATCCATGCACCGCATGCATCCGCAATATCCATGGCACACCTGGCCTGCCACATATCCGTAACCAAGATAGTCATGCACTGTCGTGATCAACGCGGCTCTCATATTGAAATACTCGCCTTTGCTGGCGTCCCATGTCTTGGCCGGTGTTTTTCATAACGTGTCTAACTCCTCCTGAAGTAGCCCCAGATACAAATTAATATTATTTCCTGGTTGTTTCGGCCCTTGAATAAGCATGCTCATGTGAATGTACTTCGATTTCATGCACAACCAGGGGGGGGGGGAGGTTGTACATCCATACAAACACGGGCCATGTGCTATGGTTGGTGCTCTGGTTGCCAAACGGATTCATGCCATCGATACACGCGCCGAGCACGATGTTCCTTGCATCACATTCAAAATACCGATAGAAGCTGTTCAACGCTCTCCATTGGCTTCCATCCTTGACGTGTCTCAGCTTCGGATCATCTCCATCGTCGGGCTTCTTCCTCTCCGCGTGCCAGCGCATTAGCTTTGCTTCCTTGGGATCTACAAAATACCTCTGGAGACGGGGAGTGATCGGTAAGTACTCCCTCTGGTCCTTTTTACTCCGCACATTAGCTTTGACTGAAGTCAAAGTTTGCTAAGTTTGACCAAATTTATATTAGAAAATATTAACATCTATAACATCTAATAAATATAATATGAAAATATATTCCGAGATGGATCTATTAATAAATGTGTTGTTATGTGAATGTTAATAATTTTTTGTATAAACTTGGTCAAAGTTGGATGAGGTTGACTTCAGACAAACCTAATGTGCAGAGTAAAAAGGACCGGAGGGAGTACCATACCACTTTCTGGGGACATTTCTTCCCGGCCTTCTTGTATCGAGAAGCATTGCACACCGGACAACTTGTTTTTTCCGCATGCTCCTTCCGATAAATTATGCAATCGTTGATGCATGCATGGTATCTAACGTGTGGCAGATCAAGAGGGCACACAATCTTCTTGGCCTCATCAACACTACTAGGACATAGATTACCCTCGGGAAGAACATCCTTTAGGTACTTGAGATGCTCATCGAGGCTAGTGTCGGTCCATTTGTTTTTAGCCTTCGTCTTCAGCACTTGGAGCGTGAAACTCAAGCGGGTCACCTCAGGATTGCAACCATCATACAATGGAGTGTTCGAGTCTACCACCAGTTGCTCCAGCTTAGCCTCCTCTCTAGAAGCAGCTCTCTCAGTACTCGTCTCCTTGCGAAGCAATGCTTGAACATGAGGGTCCCGCACGATTGAACTTATTACCGACGAACTCTGCTGCGTGGAGTCCATGTCGTTCTCTCCGCCGCCATGTCCGGCCCCTTCTCCGCCGCCATGTCCGGCCTCTTCCCCGCCGCCATTATCGATCATCTCTTCGTCTTGCCCCGTGTCATCATTGCCTGCCCCGTCGGCATCCTCAACATCATCATCCTCATCTTCAGTTATCCACCGAGTATAGCCATCCATGAAACCAGTCATGAGCAGGTGCGCTTCGACACGACCATCGACATGGGGATCAAGCCAAACTATTCCTTTGCATTTTTGACACGGACATAAAGCCTCTGTCAGGTTATTTTCCTTCATGTCCTGCACCACCGACCGCAACCACTTGTCCACCATCGTTCCACTGACCATCGTCAACTCTGCACGGTAATAATAAACAAATTGATTATAAAAATGCGTGCATTCATCAAAGTCATACAAAAATTTGGCATGACCTTCCTTAAAAATAGGACATATATAGATCTAGAGTTTGCCCAGAATTCGCCGAAACAGAAATAAATCGACATTTCGGCAAAACATAGGCAACTCAAATGCACAATTTGGCGTCAACTCATGCCACACACACAATTTCCATAAAAATATCACACACATGCATAAACATATTTTCATTTTGCAAAAGCATGAAATATTAATCACACCTCTATCTCGAGATCGAGCACACGGTGGAGATGATGATGTAGGGAGGTCAAAAGTGCACAAAGCTCTTCTTGACAAAAAAAGATCTAGTTAGGGGGCAAATAGGTCACTTAACTAAATGCTACATGTACCTAGCTAGCTAATTTGGGAGGAGACAACTTCAACTAGTGGAGGGGGGAGGAAAAAGAGAAAGGAGATGAATTAATGGAGGTGGTGTAGTTATAGCTAGGAGTAATGAAGAGAGAGAAAGGTAGGTAGAAGAGGGAGAGTAATGGGGGGAGAAGTATTGAGGAAGAAGAAGAGTGAGAGAGGGAGGATGTGGGAGGTAGGGGAAAGGGAGGAGAGGAGATGGGGAGGGGAGGTGGAAAAGGTGGTGGGTGCTGCGTCTTAGCAGTAGCACGGGAGAGAAAGCGTGCCGCTGCTAAGAGCGTAGCAACAACACGCTTTCTTGTCACACGCTACTGCTAAACGGGCCAACCCTGTGCACAATTTCAAAATTAGTAGCAGCGAGGTGACAAAAAAGCGCGCTGCTACTATGGCATTTGCAGCAGCAGGCTCCCTGGCACCGCGCTACTGGTAAACTTATGTCGTTGTGTATTGTCGGTGGATTTTTGTAGCAGCGCGGTTTAAGCGTCACGCGCTACTGCTAAGTTTGCACCAGTAGCGAGCTTTCCGTAGCCGCGCTGCTACTACTTAGCAGCAGCGCCTGTTTTTATGCCGCGCTGCTGCTAAGATTCTGTGTATAAGGTTTTCCCTAGTAGTGTAACTGGGTGGCTATAAAGGTGCACTACATGTATCTCCGAAAGTGTCTGTTGGGTTGGCATGAATCGAGACTGGGATTTGTCACTCCGTATGACGGAAAGGTATCTCTGGGCCCACTCGGTAATGCATCATCATAATGAGCTCAGTGTGACTAAGTAGTTGGTCACAGGATCATGCATTACGGAAGTAAAGTGACTTGTCGGTAACGAGATTGAACGAGGTATTGGGATACCGATGATCGAATCTTGGGCAACTAACGTACCAATTGACAAAAGGAATTGTATACGGGATTGCTTGAATCCTCGACATCGTGGTTCATCCGATGAGATCATCGTGGAACATGTGGGAGCCAACATGGGTATCCAGATCCCGCTGTTGGTTATTGGCCGGAGAGTTGTCTCGGTCATGTCTACATGGTTCCCGAACCCGTAGGGTCTACACACTTAAGGTTCGATGACGCTAGGGTTATTAGGAAGACTTGTATGTGATTACCGAATGTTGTTCGGAGTCCTGGATGAGATCCTGGACATCATGAGGAGTTCCGGAATGGTCCGAAGGTGAAGATTTATATGTAGGAAGTTGTCATACGGTCACCGGAAAGGTTTGGGGGCATATCGGTATTGTACCGGGGCCACCGGAGGGGTTCCGGGGGTCCACCGGGAGGGGCCACCTCTCTCGGAGGGCCTAATGGGCTGTAGAGGAAAGGGAACCAGCCCTACATGGGCTGGGCGCATCCCCCCCTTGGGCCCATGCGCCTATAGGGTTGGGGGGAAACCCTAAGGGGGGCGGCCCCTTGCTTGGGGGGCAAGCCCCCTCCCCTTGGCCACCGCCCCCCCTCTAGATCTCATCTAGAGGGGGCTGGCCCCCTTCCTCCTTCCCCTATAAATAGAGGGGCAAGGGGAGGGCTGCACACAACATCCAAGGCGCAACCCCTCCCCTCCCCAACACCTATCCTCCTCCGCAAGAGCTTGGCGAAGCCCTGCCGGAGTACTGCTGCTCCACCACCACCACGCCGTCGTGCTGTTGTTGGAGCTCTCTTCCTCAACCTCTCCCTCCTCCTTGCTGGACCAAGGCGCGGGAGATGTCCTCACTCCGTACGTGTGTTGAATGCGGAGGTGCCGTCCGTTCGGCGCTAGGATCTTCGGTGATTTGGATCACGACGAGTACGACTCCATTAACCCCATTCTCTTGAACGCTTCCGCTCGCGATCTACAAGGGTATGTAGATGCACTCCTCTCCCTCTCGTTGCTAGATGACTCCATAGATTGATCTTGGTGATGCGTAGAAAATTTTAAATTTCTGCTACGATCCCCAACAGTGGCATCATGAGCTAGGTCTATGCATAGTTTCTATGCACGAGTAGAACACAAGTTGTTGTGGGCGTCGATTTTGTCAATTTACTTGCCGTTACTAGTCTTATCTTGATTCGGCGGCATCGTGGGATGAAGCGGCCCGGACCGACCTTACACGTACGCTTACGTGAGACTGGTTGCACCGACTGACAAGCACTAGTTGCATAAGGTGGCTAGCGGGTGTCTGTCTCTCCCACTTTAGTCGGATCGGATTCGATGAAAAGGGTCCTTATGAAGGGTAAATAGAAATTGGCATATCACGTTGTGGTTTTGGCATAGGTAAGAAACATTCTTGCTAGAAACCTATAGCAGCCACGTAAAAACTTGCAACAACAGTTAGAGGACGTCTAACTTGTTTTTGCAGCATATGCCGTGTGATGTGATATGGCCAAAAGGATGTGATGAATGATATATGTGATGTATGAGATTGATCATGTTCTTGTAATAGGAATCACGACTTGCATGTCGATGAGTATGACAACCGGCAGGAGCCGTAGGAGTTGTCTTAATTTATTTATGACCTGCATGTCAACTTATACGTCATGTAATTACTTTACTTTATCACTAACCGTTAGCCATAGTAGTAGAAGTAATAGTTGATGAGACAACTTCATGAAGACACGATGATGGAGATCATGGTGTCATGCCAGTGACGACGATGATCATGGCGCCCCGAAGATGGAGATCAAAAGGAGCAAAATGATATTGGCCATATCATGTCACTATTTGATTGCATATGATGTTTATCATGTCTTACATCTTATTTACTTAGAACGACGGTAGCATAAATAAGATGATCCCTCGCAATAATTTCAAGAAAGTGTTCTCCCTAACTGTGCATCGTTGCTAAGGTCCGTTGTTCCGAAGCACCACGTGATGATCGGGTGTGATAGGTTCTAACGTTCGCATACAACGGGTGTAAGCCAGATTTACACACGCAAAACACTTAGGTTGACTTGACGAGCCTAGCATGTACAGACATGGCCTCGAAACACGGAAGACCAAAAGGTCGAACATGAGTCATATAGAAGATACGATCAACATGAAGATGTTCACCGATGATGACTAGTCCGTCTCACGTGATGATCGGACACGGCCTAGTTGAATCGGATCATGTATCACTTAAATGACTAGAGGGATGTCTATCTAAGTGGGAGTTCATTAAATAATTTGATTAGATGAACTTAATTATCATGAACTTAGTCTAAAATCTTTACAATATGTCTTGTAGATCAAATGGCCCATGCTAATGTTGTCCTCAACTTCAACGCGTTCCTAGAGAAAACCAAGTTGAAAGACGATGGTAGCAACTATACGGACTGCGTCCGGAACTTGAGGATCATCCTCATAGCTGCCAAGAAAGCATATTTCCTTGAAGCACCGCTAGGTGAAGCACCACCCCCAGCAAACCAAGACATTATGAACGCTTGGCAGTCCCGTGTTGATGATTACTCCCTGGTTCAGTGCGGCATGCTTTACAGCTTAGAACCGGGGCTCCAGAAGCGTTTTGAGCAACACGGAGCATATGAGATGTTCCAAGAGCTGAAAATGGTTTTCCAAGCTCATGCCCAGGTCGAGAGATATGAAGTCTCCGACAAGTTCTACAGTTGTAAGATGGAGGAGAATAGTTCCGTCAGCGAGCAGATACTCAAAATGTCTGGGTTGCACAACCGCTTGTCTCAGCTGGGAGTTAATCTCCCGGATGATGCGGTCGTTGACAGAATCCTTCAGTCGCTCCCACCTAGCTACGAGAGCTTTGTGATGAACTTCAATATGCAGGGGATGGAAAAGACCATTCCTGAGGTATATTCAATGCTGAAATCAGCGGAGGTGGAAATCAAAAAGGAACATCAAGTGTTGATGGTGAATAAAACCACTAAGTTCAAGAAAGGCAAGGGTAAAAAGAACTTCAAGAAGGACGGCAAGGGAGTTGCCGCGCCCAGTAAGCAAGCTGCCGGGAAGAAGCCAAATAATGGACCCAAGCCCGAGACTGAGTGTTTTTATTGCAACGGAAGTGGTCACTGGAAGTGGAACTGCCCCAAGTACTTAGCGGACAAGAAGGCCAGCAACACCAAAGATATATGTGATATACATGTTATTGATGTGTACCTTACCAGTACTCATAGTAGCTCCTGGGTATTTGATACCGGTGCGGTTGCTCATATTTGTAACTCAAAATAGGAGCTGCGGAATAAGCGGAGACTGGCGAAGGACGAGGTGACGATGCGCGTCGGGAATGGTTCCAAGGTCGATGTGATCGCCGTCGGCACACTACCTCTATATTTACCTACGAGATTAGTTTCAAACCTTAATAATTGTTATTTAGTGCCAGCTTTGAGCATGAACATTGTATCAGGATCTCGTTTAATACGAGATGGCTACTCATTTAAATCCAAGAATAATGGTTGTTCTATTTATATGAGAGATATGTTTTATGGTCATACCCCGCTGGTCAATGTTTTATTCTTATTTAATCTCGAACATGATGTTACACATATTCATAGTGTGAATACCAAAAGATGTAAGGTTGATAATGATAGTCCCACATACTTGTGGCACTGCCGCCTTGGTCACATTGGTGTCAAACGCATGAAGAAACTCCATGCAGATGGACTTTTGGAGTCTCTTGATTATGAATCATTTGACACGTGCGAACCATGCCTCATGGGCAAAATGACCAAGACTCCATTCTCCGGAACAATGGAGCGAGCAACCAACTTATTGGAAATCATACATACTAATGTGTGTGGTCCAATGAGTGTTGAGGCTCGCGGTGGCTATCGTTATGTTCTCACCCTCACTGATGACTTGAGTAGATATGGGTATGTCTACTTAATGAAACACAAGTCTGAGACCTTTGAAAAGTTCAAAGAATTTAGAGTGAGGTTGAGAATCAACGCGACAGAAAAATCAAGTTCTTACGATCAGATCGTGGGGGAGAATATTTGAGTCACGAATTTGGCACACACTTAAGGAAATGTGGAATAGTTTCACAACTCACGCCGTCTGGAACACCTCAGCGTAATGGTGTGTCCGAACGTCGTAATCGCACTCTATTGGATATGGTGCGATCTATGATGTCTCTTACCGATCTACCACTGTCATTTTGGGGCTATACTTTAGAGACTGCCGCATTCACTTTAAATAGGGATCCGTCGAAATCCGTTGAGACGACACCGTATGAATTATGGTTTGGGAAGAAACCTAAGCTGTCGTTTCTAAAAGTTTGGGGATGCGATGCTTATGTGAAGAAACTTCAACCTGAAAAGCTCGAACCCAAATCGGAAAAATGCATCTTCATAGGATACCCTAAAGAAACTATTGGGTATACCTTCTACCTCAGATCCGAAGGCAAGATCTTTGTTGCCAAGAATGGATCCTTCTTAGAGAAAGAGTTTCTCTCGAAAGAAGTAAGTGGGAGGAAAGTAGAACTTGATGAAGTATTGCCTCTTGAACCGGAGAGTGGCGCAGCTCAAGAAAATGTTCCTGAGGTGCCTGCACTGACTAGAGAGGAAGTTAATGATGATGATCATGAAACTTCATATCAAGTTGCTACTGAACTTCGTAGGTCCACAAGGACACGTTCCGCACCAGAGTGGTACGGCAACCCTGTCCTGGAAATCATGTTGTTGGACAATGGTGAACCTTCGAACTATGAAGAAGCGATGGCAGACCCAGATTTCGACAAATGGCTGGAAGCCATGAAATCCGAGATATGATCCATGTATGAAAACGAAGTATGGACTTTGACTGACTTGCCCGTTGATCGGCGAGTCATAGAAAATAAATGGATCTTTAAGAAGAAGACAGACGCGGATGGTAATGTGACCATCTATAAGGCTCGGCTTGTCGCTAAGGGTTATCGACAAGTTCAAGGGGTTGACTACGATGAGACTTTCTCACCCGTAGCGAAGCTGAAGTCCGTCCGAATCATGTTAGAAATTGCCACATTCTATGATTATGAGATATGGCAAATGGACGTCAAAACAACATTCCTTAATGGTTTCCTTAAGAAAGAATTGTATATGATGCAGCCGGAAGGTTTTGTCGATCCTAAGAATGCTGACAAGGTGTGCAAGCTCCAACGCTCAATCTATGGGCTGGTGCAAGCATCTCGGAGTTGGAACATTCGATTTGATGAGATGATCAAAGCGTTTGGGTTTACACAGACTTATGGAGAAGCCTGTGTTTACAAGAAAGTGAGTGAGAGCTCTGTAGCATTTCTCGTATTATATGTGGATGACATACTATTGATGGGAAATGATATAGAATTCTTGGAAAGCATAAAGGCCTACTTGAACACGTGTTTTTCAATGAAGGATCTTGGAGAAGCTGTTTATATATTAGGCATCAAGATCTATAGAGATAGATCGAGACGCCTCATTGGTCTTTCACAGAGTACGTACCTTGACAAGATATTGAAGAAAATATGGATCAGTCCAAGAAGGGGTTCTTGCCTGTGTTGCAAGGTACGAGATTGAGCACGGCTCAATGCCCGACCACGATAGAAGATAGAGAAAAGATGAGTGTCGTCCCCTATGCCTCAGCCATAGGGTCTATTATGTATGCCATGCTGTGTACCAGACCTGATGTAAACCTTGCCGTAAGTTTGGT
This sequence comes from Triticum dicoccoides, assembly GCF_002162155.2. NCBI lineage: Eukaryota > Viridiplantae > Streptophyta > Magnoliopsida > Poales > Poaceae > Triticum > Triticum dicoccoides. The sequence goes on from NC_041386.1 coordinate 589,977,606, forward strand.
AGGAAGGTACCAAAGTAATCCCGGCATGGCACACTGGACAACGGTCAAGAATATCCTGAAGTACCTAAAAAGGACTAAGGATATGTTTCTCATTTATGGAGGTGACGAAGAGCTCGTCGTAAAGGGTTACGTCGATGCTAGCTTCGACACAGATCTGGATGACTCTAAGTCACAAACCGGATACGTGTATATCTTGAATGGTGGGGCAGTCAGCTGGTGCAGTTGCAAGCAAAGCATCGTGGCGGGATCTACATGTGAAGCGGAGTACATGGCAGCCTCGGAGGCAGCACAATAAGCAATATGGGTGAAGGAGTTCATTACCGACCTAGGAGTTATTCCCAATGTGTCGGGCCCGATGACTCTCTTCTGTGATAACACTGGAGCTATTGCCCTTGCCAAGGAGCCCAGGTTTCACATGAAGACCATGCATATCAAGCGTCGCTTCAACTCCATTCATGAAAAATGTTCAAAATGGAGACATAGATATTTGTAAAGTGCATACGGATCTGAATGTCGTAGATCCGTTGACTAAACCTCTCCCTCGAGCAAAACATGATCAACACCAGAACTCTATGGGTGTTCGATTCATCACAATGTAACTAGATTATTGACTCTAGTGCAAGTGGGAGACTGTTGGAAATATGCCCTAGAGGAAATAATAAAATGGTTATTATTATATTTCCTTATTCATGATAATTGTCTATTGTTCATGCTATAATTGTGTTATCCGGAAATCATAATACATGTGTGAATACATAGACCACAACATGTCCCTAGTGAGCCTCTAGTTGACTAGCTCATTGATCAATAGATGGTTACGGTTTCCTGACCATGGACATTGGATGTCATTGATAACGGGATCACATCATTAGGAGAATGATGTGATGGACAAGACCCAATCCTAAGCATAGCACAAGATCGTGTAGTTCGTCTGCTAGAGCTTTTCTAAGTGTCAAATATCATTTCCTTAGACCATGAGATTGTGCAACTCCCGGATACCGTAGGAGTGCTTTGGGTGTACCAAACGTCACAACATAACTGGGTGGCTATAAAGGTGCACTACAGGTATCTCCTAAAGTGTCTGTTGGGTTGGCATGAATCGAGACTGGGATTTGTCACTCCGTATGACGGAGAGGTATCTCCGGGCCCACTCGGTAATGCATCATCATAATGAGCTCAGTGTGACTAAGTAGTTGGTCACGGGATCATGCATTACGGAGCGAGTAAAGTGAATTGCCGGTAACGAGATTGAACGAGGTATTGGGATACCGACGATCGAATCTCGGGCAAGTAACGTATCGATTGACAATAGGAATTGTATACGGGATTGCTTGAATCCTCGACATCGTGGTTCATCCGATGAGATCATCGTGGAAAATGTGGGAGCCAACATGGGTATCCAGATCCCGCTGTTGGTTATTGGCCGGAGAGTTGTCTCGGTCATGTCTGCATGGTTCCCGAACCCGTAGGGTCTACACACTTAAGGTTCAATGACGCTAGGGTTATTAGGAAGACTTGTATGTGGTTACCGAATGTTGTTCGGAGTCCCGGATGAGATCTCGGACGTCACGAGGAGTTCCGGAATGGTCCAGAGGTGAAGATTTATATGTAGGAAGTTGTCATACGGTCACCGGAAAGGTTCGGGGGCATATCGGTATTGTACTGGGGCCACCGGAGGGGTTCCGGGGGTCCACCGGGAGGGGCCACCTCTCTCAGAGGTCCTAATGGGCTGTAGAGGAAAGGGAACTAGCCCTACATGGGCTGGGCGCATCCCCCCTTGGGCCCATGCGCCTAGGGTTGGGGGGGAAACCCTAAGGGGGGCGCCCCCCTTGCTTGGGGGGCAAGCCCCCTCCCCTTGGCCGCCACCCCCCCTCTAGATCTCATCTAGAGGGGGCCGACCCCCTTCCTACTTCCCCTATAAATAGAGGGGCAAGGGGAGGGCTGCACACAACATCCAAGGCGCAGCCCCTCCCCTCCCCAACACCTCTCCTCCTCCGCAAGAGCTTGGCGAAGCCCTGCTAGAGTACTGCTGCTCCACCACCACCACGCCGTCGTGCTGCTGTTGGAGCCCTCTTTCTGAACCTCTCCCTCCTCCTTGCCGGATCAAGGCACGGGAGACTTCCTCGCTCCGTACATGTGTTGAACGCGGAGGTGCCGTCCGTTCGGCACTAGGATCTTCGGTGATTTGGATCACGACGAGTACGACTCCATCAACCCCGTTCTCTTGAACGCTTCCGCTCGGGATCTACAAGGGTATGTAGATGCACTCCTCTCCCTCTCGTTGCTAGATGACTCCATAGATTGATCTTGGTGATGCGTAGAAAATTTTAAATTTCTGCTACGATCCCCAACACACCCTTGTGGTCCAAGGACGATGTCTTCATGAAGGGGAAAGTGTCGTAGCGCCATTGTTTCCCCCAAGAATGACCAAGGCTTTTGCCTAGATGCATGGGAGGATCGGTAGGGGGGTACCTCAACGGGGCCCCATGCCTCCTAGGAGAGGTCGGGGCATCGTCGTCGTCGCGGCCACCTCTGGGTTGAGGAGGTGAGTACCATAGAAGCTCCTGGCACAAGGTGCAGTGGTGGAGCATCGGGTTGACCATCTTGGGTCATGTCCCGTCCTCCCCTTTTATTTTTCTTTGTCACACGACAGAAAATGGCCTACTATGTGTGTTGAATTGTCACATTCTTAGTTCTTGTGCTGATTTGACCCATGCTTAGTATTGTTGGTGTCCCATTATTAGTTGTTGTATTGAATTGGCCCACGCTTAGTATTGTTGCATGATCCGCACACTCACAAAGTGATGACAGAGCAAGAAAGGGGAATCAGTGGGGAAGAGGGGAGGCGAAAACAGAGCACATGGAGAGAGGTCCCAATAGGAGAAGTTTGACATAGGTTTGCATTCCTCGTTTTCATCCATTCTGGCTGCATCTTGACGTGTGTAGTAGAAATAGAAACATATTTTTCCATTGCCAGAATTTACCACTCTTATTACTTTGTGGCAAGCCACAAAAGTATGGCGAATAAATGTGTGGCATGTCACAACTGTGGGATAGTGAAACAAACAATAGTCACATGTTTTTCTCTCTCAAGAAAGAGAGCCTCTGCTTTCTGATTTCATATGGAAAACCATTGCTTGAATACAGAGCTACTAGAAACTAGAAACTCAAACCAGGACTACAAGATGGAGAAGCAAATAAAATAGGGGTGTCACTGTCCTAGAAATGGAGCCAACACTCAAAGAGCTAATTATACGGAATCACCATCAAGTTTTTCATAATTATGATAAAAGACGAGGTTTTGTAGTGAGAAAAAACCTGTAGACTAATAAGCAATGATCTAGGGAAGCAAAAGCATAGCTCTTGCACCCCGCCCCCAATGGATCCTCATGATGCCCTAATAAATCTCGTCCCTGGCCTCCATCCATGGCTCGCTTTGAACACGTCACTTGGTACCTGTTCGAATAGTTTACCCCCCCC
>NC_041386.1:589981416-590043776 GCF_002162155.2 Triticum dicoccoides
GTTTGTGCCATTAGTTTTCAAATTTGAATGATTTAAATATGAATGTGTTCAAATTTTCTTCAAACCCTAGATTGTGAATAATCTGAGCTTAAAATAGTTTAATTTAATTTTTTTTGCTCCTAGTCACATGTTAGATTGTTGTCATAGTAAGATTTATTTGGTTATTTTTAGAATAATTTAAATTAGGATTTTAATTAAAAAAATACCGTTTTGCTTATATAGTTGTTTTAGTCCTTTAATTGTTGTTATCAATTATTTTTAGTTAGTTCTTTCTGTAGATTTTAACATGTTGTACTATGCTTCTGTTAGACAATAGTAGATAAATTTTTATAATTAATTAATATTAATTGTGCTGCAGTTTTGTATTAATAGTTGTTTAGCCTTTAATAATAGTTGATAGAATTAGTTTTGCTATATTAAAAAGTAATTCTTTCTACCACTTTAATAGAAACTTTGGCTTGGTTAACCTTAGTTGTGACTCTGGCTGGGACGGTGCTAGCAGATGTAGTCGATGGTAGGACTGGATGGACACCATCCCGGACTAAAAGGGTTCTGCAATTTTCAAACTCTACCCCCTATCACCATTTTAGTTTTGAAAAAAAACAAAAGAAAATGATAAAAACTTCAAAAATTAAAATCCTTCTAGATGTAGTTATGTTAGTACATCTACTAGTTAGGAAAATTAAAAAAACATAAATTTCGACATGTTTTGCAAAAAAATGTTATGAAAAAGTAAAACAGCTATAACTTTTGCATACGATGTCGAAGAAAAATGTATAATATATCAAAATGTTCAGCACGAAAACCTGGTTCCGATTTCGTCTACCATAGGCCGTTTTGCACATTTTTAGAACCCTCAAATTCTGAAAGGAAAAAAGTTATCCTCAAATTTAAGTTTGTTTGAATTTTTGGTCAAACTCTGGTCAAAATACTTATTCAAGAAATATTAGTGTTACTAAATAATTATTGTTTTTAGATCAAACCCAAACGGTGAAACGTGTGACTTCATGCTCAAGTTCAACTCCTAAGGGTTAATAGGATTGACAGCTTACCATTGTCAGGAAAAGAACAAGTGCAGACTTGGAAACTAGGGGGAATAGAACTCGGAAGTTAAGCGTGCTTAGGCTGGAATAGTGAGAGGATGGGAGTGATGAGGGGTGATTAGAGATTAAATTGTCAAATAATTCAAAATTTTGAAAATTGAAAAAATCAATTTTTTTTCAAAAAATTCAAAAAAGTTCCTTTAGTCCCGGTTGGTGTTACCAACTGGGACTAAAGGTGGAGCTCCAGACAACGGCCACGTGGAGCTCCTTTAGTTCCGGTTCGTAAGACAATTGGGACTGAAGGTTTTGGGCATTAGTCCCGTTTGTTTTGTCCCGGTTGTAACACCCCCAGTGTCATGCTACAGTAATCCCCTGTTAATGGCGCCATGTCATCATGTTACTGTTGCTAATCTTCACTTATCCAAATCACACTTCAAATTCAAGTCCAATCTAAAGTCAAAAATTCATATTTATCAGACATGAAATCTAAAAAGTTCATCCTATGGCAAATAATCCCTAGATAATTGTCATGTTGAAGCCAACATTTTTGGAATTCCCAAATTGCCCTTGGGAATTTATTATCTAGTCCAACAAGTATTTAAGATGTCCTTTTCATTTTCTAAAAATGCTTGGACAACTCCTGATGGCCCCAAACTCTTAGTGGCAGTGAAAAATACTAGAAAGAATTTAAGTGGCCAGTCCCACATTTTTTTTCAAAGTATTTTGGTAGCCCAAAATATTCCCTAGATGTCTCTGATTTTTTAACATAAAAGAGAAATCATAAAAAAGAAGGAAAAAGCCCCCCCCCCTCAATTGGGCCGATTGGCCCAGCTGGCCACCGCCCCCCCCTTAGGCCTCAGCCCACCTGGCCGACCCAGGCCGCCTAGCTCCCCCTCCCGCATCGTCTTCACTGTGCGAGCGACCGAGCGCCCGTGCTCGCGGTCGCCGCCCGACCAGCTCACCGCCCCAAGCCGCGGCAACGCCGAGGATAAGGTCGCCGCCCCTGGACGCCTCGAGTCCCCCCTCACCTACCGCTACGCCCCTGCCCAGATCCACTCCCTTCTTTCCCTCGCTCGCGCTCGCCCTTTCTCCCCACTGCCCGAGCACGCCCGCCGTCGTGCCTCGACCGTCCTCACGGCTCCCGACCTCGCCTCGCCTCGCCGACCTGTCCAGCAGCTCCACCGTCGTCGACTACTGCGACCCCGACCACCATCGTGACCCGGGATCCAGCACCGCGGAGGGATCGAAGCAACTTCCTCCCCTGCATCCGCCGGAGTTCGACGTCGACTCCGTCGTCGTCACTGCATCCCACGCCTCCCCGAGCAGCTCCCCGTCACCGCTGTGAGCCCCATTTCCTTCCCCCTCTCTTTTGCTCCCGTACGCGCCCAGAGCGGCTGGACCCGCCATGGCCGAGCCGAGCTCCGCCGACGAGCTCGATGCCGTTGTTGTGACCGTCCACACGCTCGCCCGAGCTCACAGTTGTGCTCCTGGGGTTCCCAGGAGCCCAACGCGCACGCGCACGCTCCCTCCCGTGCCTCCTAGCGTAGTTTCCGTCGAGGTCCCGTACGCGCGGCCGCCGTATCTCGTCGCCGACCCGTCTCCGGTGACCGTTTGGTCACGGGCTCGTGCCCATTGGACTCGCCGCACCACGAAGATCCTCCCCAGCCTCCTCTTTTGCTCAATAGCGCGCTGCCTCGCCGTTTCTTCCTTCGGCCAAAGCCGCTCCGCCGCTGGCCTCGACGCCGGCGCCGATTCCGGCCAACTCCGGAGACGCCACCGCCCCTAGTCGACGCGCCTTCGTGCGCTCGTTCGAACGCCCCTAACCGCGACCTCCCCCGTGCCCTATAGCAGAGTCCCGATTCCCCCCTGTACGCGCCGCCGTGTTTTTAGTCGCCGGCGGCGAAGCTCCGGCACCGCTGACGTGGCACCACCTGGGGCCACCCCCCCGGGTCGCTGACCAGTGGCCCCAGGTGCCCCAGTTGGCCAGTTAACCAAGTCAGCTACGCTGATGTGGCAGTTACTTCCACTGACATGTTGGCCCCCATGCTAATTAAACTAAATTAATTAGTTAATCTAATTAGGCATTGACATGTGGGGCCCAACCTCTAATTAACTCTGTTTAGCTAAATTAAACTGCTGTTAGACCCACTGTCTATGACAGGTGGGACCCAGCTGCCAGGTTTGACCTGACCAGCTGCGGTTGACCTGCTGACCTCTTGCTGACATCATGCTGACGCAATAATTCCATTTATGTTAATTTAAATAATTTCTGGAAATGCTAAAATCTTTAGAAATTCATAGAAATTAAACCGTAGCTCAGATGAAAATGTTTTCTATATGAAATTTGCTCAAAAAAATCAAACGAATCCGAATACGCGGTCCGTTCATCTGTCACATGCCCCTAGCATGCTGAACATGGGACATTCCCCCTCCGGTCATCTGTATGACACAGGTCCGGAACCGGGAAAACATTCCCGGTTGAATTTCCCCTTCTCCTATATCGTGTAGCCTTACGTTAGGTCACACCCGGCACAGCTTATTGCCATATTATGCCTTGTGATGCATTGTTTGCTCTGTATTTACTGTTTCTTCCTCCTCTTCTCTCCGGTAGACCCCGAGGCCGCAGATGCCCCGGTGATCGACTACGTCGTCGACGACGACCCCTCCTTGCCAGAGCAACCAGGCAAGCCCCCCCTTTGATCATCCCGATATCGCCCATTCCATCCTCTCATGCTTGCATTAGATTTTGTTACTGTTATTGTTTGCTCCTATTCTGCTGCATAGCCTGTTTATTGTAACCTGCTATTGTTACCTACCTGCTTATCCTAAACTGCTTAGTATAGGTTGGTTAGTGATCCATCAGTGACCCCCACCTTGTCCTTGTTGCCCCTGCTTCATCATAGAAGACCCGATCAACGGGATCGAAGACCAGACCCCGGCACCGCACATCACTTTCCCCTTAGTTGCTCGACACTACTAGGTTACTATCGAGTGCCGAGGGTGACACCTCTACACCACTTCTGATGTTAACCCTGTAGTGTAGTTATTCGGTCGTGGTCATCGAGGGTGATTTCCTCTTTAACCACTTCCGATACGACTCTGTCGTGCAACCCCTCAAGTGTGAACCTCGGGGGTGATTCCTCTTACGTTCACCTTGATGATTACATCGAGTGGAATTCACCGGGGGTGATTCCTCAGGTTTTCCCCTTAATGTTTTGGACACACGGATACTTGGACTTTATAGCTATTACTTGGAAAGGCGGGTCGACCCTGAGGGGTACCCGCGAGTGATGTGGAGTCGGGTTGACCTGGAAGGTGCCCGCGAGATAATTACGAGGCATGGCCGGGCATTCCTAGCTCTTGCCGCAAGTCCTCGAGACGGGGCAACGGGGTCACATCTTTCATGAGTCTCTGCTTGTTACCGCGCGTTCCTAATCCACTACGATTTGGATATTTGATCCGAGGGGCCTCTGGCCTGATAGCACTAACCATCACGTGGGCATAGTAAGGGCGTTTTGCGTCGTATGCATCAGCCGAAGCTTATTAGACGTCAGCGACTGAGCGGCGCGCGCCGGGTTGGACTGGTAAGCTCCTTCCTTTTTAAGGAGGTAGCTAGGTCTGCTCACCGGCCGCGTACGCAACGTGCAGGAGTTCCCGGGGAGATGGCCCATGACCCCTGGGGGCATAGGTTTAGTCCGGCGTGCTGGCCTCTCTATTAAGTCTAGGTCGGGTTGCGGCATATTGTTTGGCCGAGGCCGGGCATGACCCAGGAAAGTGTGTCCGGCCGGAGTTAAGCGAGCGTGGTGGGTAAGTTGGTGCACCCCTGCAGGGAAGAAAACATCTATCGATAGCCTGTCCTACGGTAACGGACACTTGGAGTTGTATCCCGATCGATACAACTAGAACTGGATACTTGTGATGAGAACTGGATGGTGATGAGGATTTGATTGTGATGATAACCGGATAGTATGGCTCTGGGATGCCTTTCTCGCAGGGAGTCGAGAAAGGATCTCCGGCCGAGGTTGATAACACTTCTACTACTTTACTTTATGCTACTCTACTCTCTCCGGTTGTTGCAAGATGGTGGTTTCCAAAAGATGCTAGTCTTCGATAGGACTAGGCCTTCTCTCTATTCTGGCATTTCTGCAGCCCAGTCCACATATACGTCCTTCCTTTGATAATGTTGCGTATGTAGTGTAGATCCTTGCTTGCGAGTACTTTGGATGAGTACTCACGGTTGCTTTGCTTCCCTGTTTCCCCCTTTCTTCTTCTTTCCGGTTGATGCAACCAGATGTCGGAGCCCAGGAGCCAGATGCCACCGTCGATGCCTACTACTACGTGAAGACCGCCGACGACTAGGAGTAGTTAGGAGGCTCCCAGGCAGGAGGCCTTGCCTTTTCGATCGTTGCTACTTTTGTGCCAGCCTTCTTAAGGCAAACTTGTCTAACTTATGTCTGTACTCAGATATTGTTGCTTCCGCTGACTCTGGTGTATTCGAGCTTATGTATTCAAGCCCTCGAGGCCCCTGGCTTGTAATATAAAGCTTGTATTATTTTAAATTGTGTCTAGAGTTGTGTTGTGATATCTTCCCGTGAGTCCTTGATCTTGATCGTACACATTTGCGTGTATGATTAGTGTACGATTGAATCGAGGGCGTCACAAGTTGGTATCAGAGCCGACTGCCTGTAGGTAGCCCCCTTTCCAACTCCTTGGCCGAAGTTGAGTCTAGTCACTGAAAAAATTTTACTAACATTGGCTGTGTGTCTTACGGGCCCACGTCGCCATTGGGTGGTATTAGGATCTTTTATTCCTCATCTATACTCTGGGATTCTGATCTCTCCTTTATTCGGGTTAAATGATTTTTGCTAACTCTGACTCTAGGATCTCGTAACCACTTCCACCCGGAGAGCCCCGACATTATCGATGATCGCTTGCTGCACCAGATGATTCTGCAGTTACTCTGCGATGTTTTCCCGAGACCCCCGTGCCCACTGCTTTGCAGTTCCTGACCACCGATAAGCCCCCATGGATAACATCCTTGCTGTTTGTACCTTCATCCCCAGTTTCTCTTGTTGTTACAAGTTATCCCTAGCACTCTCCATTGTTCTGAGAATCCTTTGTGCCTTCTGCTTTGCAGCTTCTTTTGCACTGCGGATAATTCACTTAACTGGGGTTCGTTCATCCCCAGTTGTTCATATGCTTTCCTAAATACTTGGAAATACTATCTAATCTTCCAAAAATCCTCAGCAGCCTATTGTTGTTGAAATTCTAGTTTGCTTGCATTATGGTTAATTCCATACTTCTAGTAATCTTCATTGACACCCTCTGTCACTATCGTTTCGAGTCCCTTGATCCAATATGTCGCGAATGCTCGTAATCCTCAGTCAGATCCTAGCATCCATCCTTCCAGCTCAGACGTCACTCCAAACATGAGCTTGTTCTTATCAAATCGAACCTTGATTGATTGTGGATTTGTATCGATCCAACTCAATTATCTTTTGATCAGAGCCTCCGCTTTAGATCTTCTGATCTGAAAATCGTAATTCCTTTGTATTCAAGCTTTGAAGTCATCCAGTTATATCTATAACCCGATGCCTTTGCCTTCTTTCTTCTTCTGGGTGAGTATCGATACTCACATCAGATCTTTATGGACCGCCATATCCTTGGTTGGATTATTATCCGACAATGTCCTTCATATTCATTAAACTTGTGAGTTTTGCCCTGACACATAATACCTTTGGTAAATTCTATCATCTGCTTTGGTCAACCATGCTCTGCTTTCGAGCTGGTATATTTTAATCCTGAAGCTAGTGGTATATGTTCCTAAGATACCCCTACGAGTTGAACCTATGCCTCCCATAATCCGTTTGAACCTGAGAGTTTTAACGAGTCTTACTCTTCTGGTGTTTTGCCAGATAAAATTTCAACACTACAAATTCTTCGAAAATCGAGAAGTGAATGAAAAGTTGTGTATTGGAGAAGTGGGAGTTGACCTTGAACCTTGCGTTCATGCCCATGGACATGATGCCGATCTTATCATGGAAGCTTCTCGTAAAAATAATTACCCCCTTGGTATAAGTTCATCTCATATCTGAGATTTGGTTTTCTGTAATCGTGGTTCCGGCCATATTGATATTTTTTGATTCCTTTTCTCGGACAAGTTAAAGCACTTGTCTTCTGCAGACCAATGCATCTCCACAACCTCTATTTTGATCTACCTCGAGTATTACCCCTGTTATCTCAAGGATATTGTGTCATTGCACTACCTCTTATGAATTCTCATTGGAATGATACTCCATCACATCATTCATAGCCTGATCGGCTATATCATTATCGAGCTATTTTTAACTATGCTACCCTGTCCTTCTTCCTGGAGCACAACTCCTGACGACGAGCTAGGCTTGCGTCGATCTTCCGCATCCTATCATTTCATCTCGAACAACAAGTTTGATTTCGAGCTTGTGTCGAATCCGTGGTTCTCATAGCCTTTTACTTCATCCTTCCTTTTGCTTAATGTCGTCGCTGCTCGATGGCATCTTCGTAGAGTATCTCAACAAAATTTGTCGTGATCACTGTCAACATTTTGACTTCTTCCAGGATATCAATCGAATTCATGGTGATAAATGCCATCCTTACCCCTCGATGATTTGAATTATCATCGACAACATTCTTGCCTTCCCCAACACAAACTTGTTCATATAATTTTGGAAATACATCCTTTTTGACATGCCGATGGATTGTTGTTGAGCCCGTCGGCCACACCCTCATCATTTCCTTGCTAAAATTGTATGACTTATTTTCTAAGTTGTTTCCGATGGATCCTTTGTGCATCCGAAGCCTGACATTTCCCTGATGACCATGTCAACACTATCCCGAAGCATGTGTGTGGTACTCCGATCATCAACAAGAACATTTGAGAGCGCAATGCTAACTGTTCTTGATCATTTATCCAAACACCATTGTATGATACTTGGAGCCCTATCATGCTCTGCCTTTCCTTGGGAAAGTTATACCCTAATACTTGGGTATAAACACCTTTCCTTTCCATTGGTCTGATTATCATAATAATCACATTTTCCTTTCCATTGTTTTGTTTCACCTTTCTTGTGATCTAACTTGTCTGAGCAGTGATAATTCCATCCTTATGTAAACACCTCGGTGTACAAACTCTGTCAGTAAGACCCTGTTACTATTGTTGATGACATTCCGGTAACCACCGATGGACGAGAACTTTGCCTATTGGTCCGCCTCGTCTTGCGAGCAGGAGAATGGTTCTCTTCATCCCTCTCCCTTGGTACCAACGTTGTTGCCAACATAATTGACAGTCTATGCTCTGACCTGCCTTGCTATCATGACCATGCAAAATACTAGCGCCCTTCCTGCTTTTAGCCCACATGGTGGGCCCACAACCCACAGTTCCATAGGATCGAAACCTGACTCTCCTGTTTATCCTTTATTCCGAAGTATCATTTGCTCTTGGCTTTGTGTGTTGTCACGAGCCACCGTCCGAGAGATGATCTTTTCCCGATGCTCTGAACCCCTTTCTCACACTCTGTCCAGGTATCGATCGTTTGCCCATTCGCTTGAAACTTCCTATTGTACCTTCATATTTGCTCTCGATGTTTTCTTAAGTTTCAACTCGAGAGATACTTCTGCCACATTCCCTGAATTGTTCTCCAGATAATTAACCCTATAAGGGTCAGTTCTCCCGAAGTTGCTCTTTACTTCACCACTTAAATCTCGGGACGAGATTTCTTGTAGTGGAGGAGATTTGTAACACCCCCAGTGTCATGCTACAGTAATCCCCTGTTAATGGTGCCATGTCATCATGTTACTGTTGCTAATCTTCACTTATCCAAATCACACTTCAAATTCAAGTCCAATCTAAAGTCAAAAATTCATATTTATCAGACATGAAATCTAAAAAGTTCATCCTATGGCAAATAATCCCTAGATAATTGTCATGTTGAAGCCAACATTTTTGGAATTCCCAAATTGCCCTTGGGAATTTATTATCTAGTCCAACAAGTATTTAAGATGTCCTTTTCATTTTCTAAAAATGCTTGGACAACTCCTGATGGCCCCAAACTCTTAGTGGCAGTGAAAAATACTAGAAAGAATTTAAGTGGCCAGTCCCACATTTTTTTCTCAAGGTATTTTAGTAGCCCAAAATATTCCCTAGATGTCTCTGATTTTTTTAACATAAAAGAGAAATCAAAAAAAAGAAGGAAAAAGCCCCCCCCCCTCAATTGGGCCGATTGGCCCAGCTGGCCACCGCCCCCCCCCTTGGGCCTCAGCCCACCTGGCCGACCCAGGCCGCCTAGCTCCCCCTCCCGCATCGTCTTCACTGTGCGAGCGACCGAGCGCCCGTGCCCGCGGTCGCCGCCCGACCAGCTCGCCGCCCCAAGCCGCGGCAACGTCGAGGATAAGGTCACCGCCCCTGGACGCCTCGAGTCCCCCCTCACCTACCGCTACGCCCCCGCCCAGATCCACTCCCTTCTTTCCCTCGCTCGCGCTCGCCCTTTCTCCCCATTGCCCGAGCACGCCCGCCGTCGTGCCTCGACCGTCCTCACGGCTACCGACCTCGCCTCGCCTCGCCGACCTGTCCAGCAGCTCCACCATCGTCGACTACTGCGACCCCGACCACCATCGTGACCCGGGATCCAGCACCGCGGAGGGATCGGAGCAACTTCCTCCCCTGCATCCGCCGGAGTTCGACGTCGACTCCGTCGCCGTCACTGCATCCCACGCCTCCCCGAGCAGCTCCCCGTCACCGTTGTGAGCCCCATTTCCTTTCCCCTCTCTTTTGCTCCCGTACACGCCCAAAGCGGCTGGACCCGCCATGGCCGAGCCGAGCTCCGCCGACAAGCTCGATGCCATCGTTGTGACCGTCCACACGCTCGCCCGAGCTCACAGTTGTGCTCCTGGGGTTCCCAGGAGCCCAACGCGCACGCGCACGCTCCCTCCCGTGCCTTCTAGCGTAGTTTCCGTCGAGGTCCCGTACGCGCGGCCGCCGTATCTCGTCGCCGACCCGTCTCCGGTGACCGTTTGGTCACGGGCTCGTGCCCATTGGACTCGCCGCACCACGAAGATCCTCCCCAGCCTCCTCTTTTGCTCAATAGCGCGCTGCCTCGCCGTTTCTTCCTTCGGCCAAAGCCGCTCCGCCGCTGGCCTCGACGCCGGCGCCGATTCCGGCCAACTCCGGCGACGCCACCGTCCCTAGTCGACGCGCCTTCGTGCGCTCGTTCGAACGCCCCTAACCGCGACCTCTCCCGTGCCCTATAGCAGAATCCCGATTCCCCCTGTACGCGCCGCCGTGTTTTTAGTCGCCGGCGGTGAAGCTCCGGCACCGCTGACGTGGCACCACCTGGGGCCACCCCCCGGGTCGCTGACCAGTGGCCCCAGGTGCCCCGGTTGGCCAGTTGACCAAGTCAGCTACGCTGATGTGGCAGTTACTTCCACTGACATGTTGGCCCCCACGCTAATTAAACTAAATTAATTAGTTAATCTAATTAGGCATTGACATGTGGGGCCCAACCTCTAATTAACTCTGTTTAGCTAAATTAAACTGCTGTTAGACCCACTGTCTATGACAGGTGGGACCCAGCTGCCAGGTTTGACCTGACCAGCTGCGGTTGACCTGCTGACCTCTTGCTGACATCATGCTGACGCAATAATTCCATTTATGTTAATTTAAATAATTTCTGGAAATGCTAAAATCTTTAGAAATTCATAGAAATTAAACCGTAGCTCAGATGAAAATGTTTTCTATATGAAATTTGCTCAAAAAATCAAACGAATCCGAATACGCGGTCCGTTCATCTGTCACATGCCCCTAGCATGCTGAACATGGGACATTCCCCCTCCGGTCATCTGTATGACACAGGTCCGGAACCGGGAAAACATTCCCGGTTGAATTACCCCTTCTCCTATATCGTGTAGCCTTACGTTAGGTCACACCCGGCACAGCTTATTGCCATATTATGCCTTGTGATGCATTGTTTGCTCTGTATTTACTGTTTCTTCCTCCTCTTCTCTCCGGTAGACCCCGAGGCCGCAGATGCCCCGGTGATCGACTACGTCGTCGACGACGACCCCTCCTTGCCAGAGCAACCAGGCAAGCCCCCCTTTGATCATCCCGATATCGCCCATTCCATCCTCTCATGCTTGCATTAGATTTTGTTACTGTTATTGTTTGCTCCTATTCTGCTGCATAGCCTGTTTATTGTAACCTGCTATTGTTACCTACCTGGTTATCCTAAACTGCTTAGTATAGGTTGGTTAGTGATCCATCAGTGACCCCCACCTTGTCCTTGTTGCCCCTGCTTCATCATAGAAGACCCGATCAACGGGATCGAAGACCAGACCCCGGCACCGCACATCACTTTCCCCTTAGTTGCTCGATACTACTAGGTTACTATCGAGTGCCGAGGGTGACACCTCTACAGCACTTTTGATGTTAACCCTGTAGTGTAGTTATTCGGTCGTGGTCATCGAGGGTGATTTCCTCTTTAACCGCTTCCGATACGACTCTGTCGTGCAACCCCTCAAGTGTGAACCTCGGGGGTGATTCCTCTTACGTTCACCTTGATGATTACATCGAGTGGAATTCACTGGGGGTGATTCCTCGGGTTTTCCCCTTAATGTTTTGGACACACGGATACTTGGACTTTACAGCTATTACTTGGAAAGGCGGGTCGACCCTGAGGGGTACCCGCGAGTGATGTGGAGTCGGGTTGACCTGGAAGGTGCCCGCGAGATAATTACGAGGCATGCCCGGGCATTCCTAGCTCTTGCCGCAAGTCCTCGAGACGGGGCAACGGGGTCACATCTTTCGTGAGTCTCTGCTTGTTACCGCGCGTTCCTAATCCACTACGATTTGGATATTTGATCCGAGGGGCCTCTGGCCTGATAGCACTAACCATCACGTGGGCATAGTAAGGGCGTTCTGCGTCGTATGCATCAGCCGAAGCTTATTAGACGTCAGCGACTGAGCGGCGCGCGCCGGGTTGGACTGGTAAGCTCCTTCCTTTTTAAGGAGGTAGCTAGGTCTGCTCACCGGCCGCGTACGCAACGTGCAGGAGTTCCCGGGGAGATGGCCCATGACCCCTGGGGGCATAGGTTTAGTCCGGCGTGCTGGCCTCTCTATTAAGTCTAGGTCGGGTTGCGGCGTATTGTTTGGCCGAGGCCGGGCATGACCCAGGAAAGTGTGTCCGGCCGGAGTTAAGCGAGCGTGGTGGGTAAGTTGGTGCACCCCTGCAGGGAAGAAAACATCTATCGATAGCCTGTCCTACGGTAACGGATACTTGGAGTTGTATCCCGATCGATACAACTAGAACTGGATACTTGTGATGAGAACTGGATGGTGATGAGGATTTGATTGTGATGATAACCGGATAGTATGGCTCTGGGATGCCTTTCTCGCAGGGAGTCCAGAAAGGATCTCCGGCCGAGGTTGATAACACTTCTACTACTTTACTTTATGCTACTCTACTTTCTCCGGTTGTTGCAAGATGGTGGTTTCCAAAAGATGCTAGTCTTCGATAGGACTAGGCCTTCTCTCTATTCTGGCATTTCTGCAGCCCAGTCCACATATACATCCTTCCTTTGATAATGTTGCATATGTAGTGTAGATCCTTGCTTGCGAGTACTTTGGATGAGTACTCACGGTTGCTTTGCTTCCCTGTTTCCCCCTTTCTTCTTCTTTCCGGTTGATGCAACCAGATGTCGGAGCCCAGGAGCCAGATGCCACCGTCGATGCCTACTACTACGTGAAGACCGTCGACGACCAGGAGTAGTTAGGAGGCTCCCAGGCAGGAGGCCTTGCCTTTTCGATCGTTGCTACTTTTGTGCCAGCCTTCTTAAGGCAAACTTGTCTAACTTATGTCTGTACTCAGATATTGTTGCTTCCGCTGACTCTGGTGTATTCGAGCTTATGTATTCAAGCCCTCGAGGCCCCTGGCTTGTAATATAAAGCTTGTATTATTTTAAATTGTGTCTAGAGTTGTGTTGTGATATCTTCCCGTGAGTCCTTGATCTTGATCGTACACATTTGCGTGTATGATTAGTGTACGATTGAATCGAGGGCATCACACCGGTTCCAGGACAGGGACTAAAGGCCCTCTGGAACCGGGACTAAAGGCCCGTTTTCTACTAGTGATGTATTGTTTAGGATTTCCAAGCATCTAAAAAAATTATAGCAACACAAACAATAGTCAAATTTGTATCTTGTTTCCAAATCCGAGGAGCCAAGAAATGAAAAGATTATCTATGCTATGAAGATATCTCGAAAACTAAGAGCACATTTCAGTATATTCCACATAAGTCTAGCAAATGAACAATCTAAAAAAGTTGATTAGTACTTTCTTCCTGACCACAAGATTGGCAAGCACCACTACCATGCCATCCCCTATGCATCAGGGTATCTTTGATATGCACACTATTTCTATTTCATAATAGACCGCATTTTTTATCTTCAATGTCAACTTCACTTTTCATTGGAATTTACAAGAGAAATGTACATTAACAACAATGAGCTTCTTATTCATGTTTGTGACAGTAAAAACAACATTGTTAGTAAGAAACCACTTGATATGATGAGGGGCATACTTCAGTACAACTATCGTGTTTTTCATCGACACATCCCAAGATTTAGAATTCGTTAGCTTGGACTTAAACATCATGTATGCATTTGTCTCCTATATATATTTTTCTTCTCAAAATCACCCCTTCAATATTGTATGGTTTCCATAACCATTTTGAGAGCAAAGGATTATTCATTGTTTCTAAATTCTGAACACCCAACCCTCCCAAACCGTTTGGAAGACAAACCTTCATCCGGTTAACAAGATCATATTTTCATTTATCAACATCTTGTTGCCAAAGTAACCTAGCTCTAAAGAAGCCACTCCTTTTCGTCACACCCACATGCAAAGGATAAAATAACATCATGTATCTAGGGATTTTTTTCAAACATGACCGATCAATATTGTCCTTCCTCCAATAGCTAATAATCTTCCTTACCAATCCCCGCGCCTTTTTCTTAATTTTGTCTTCCAGATTCTTCTAATCCTTTTATTAATCCTATTGCTGAATATTGGAATTGCTACATATCTCATTTGTAGATTGCCAATGTGGCAAATAAATATTGTCTTTATCATACAATTTTATTCTTGACATCACCAAACATATAAAGCTCGCTCTTATGAAAGTTAATTTTAAGTCCAGCCATTTGATCAAAACACGCACAAAATGAATTTTAAATTGTGTGTACTTTCATAACCATCTCTAAGTAGAAAAACAATATCATCAATGCACTACAACATATTTATACCCCCTTCAGTGTATTTATCAATCAATCATTTTTTTGCGGGAATCATCAATCAATCCCTTGACTATATCATCATACCTAGCATTGTGCATCAACAATGTCAAGGCATCACAACAAGATTAGAAAATTAAAGGAGACAAGGAATCCCCTTGCCCGAGCCCTTTAAAGGTTTGGAGAAAAGGACCAATATCATTATTGGCTTTTATTCCCACATGTCTATCTCTCATAAGTTTCATCTTCCGATCAATCCAAACATGAGAGAAACCTTTGTATCTACACATTTGACATAAAAATGCCATTTTATTTTTTCATATGGTTTTTCAAAATAAACTTTAAACTAAGAGCACTTTAGTTTTTTTAACGATGCATAGTATTCAAAGTCTCACGAAGAATCAGGACTCCCTACATGATTGTCTTCCTTTCACAACAATAGTTGTATAGGTGAAATGACAAGATCAACCACCCTAGTCAACCAATTCATCTAAACTTTAGTGAATTTAAAGCTCACATTATGAAGTCAAAATGGGGTTAATTTTTTAATCTATTTGACATCGTTGCACTTATGAATCAAGGTAATTAGGCTATAATTCAATCTAGCAATATAAAAATCTACCGTGTGAAAATCATCAATGAGCCCCCCCGAATCAAATCCCAAAAATGTGGTAGACCTCAGATGCAGGAACAACGAGTTCTCCTATGCGGCTCCGGCTCCGGCGATGGTAGCGACGGATAAGGTTCCTCCACACATTGTTATTGGTGTTGGACTTAGGAGACGGTGTGTGCGTCGTCTGGATTTTTTTAGATATGGGTGGATGCTTTATGCGACTTGGTCATGTCGTCGGGGTGATGGTCGACGCTCATGATCTTTGGAGTATTTTTGGGCTTCTTCGATGTTTTTTCTCCGAAGTGGTGACTTACTACGCAGATCATGACCGTCAGTGTCTTTTGGTCTACATCGATGACTTTTTCGCCGCTGCTTCTATAAGCTCCTAGGTTTAAACAAGTTTTCTTCATCAGGATGGAGGTCCAACGGCTGAGACGAGCTTCGCTCATGGCGCGCCTCCGATGGATGTAGAAGGAAGAAGACTTTGGCACCCCTAATAAGGGATTTGATATTTTCCTTTTTCTACAATGCTTATTAATTGGCAGGACCTGTAATATTTAATATATGGCCTCATGCCTTTCGGGGTAAAATCAAAAATATGCTCCGAAGAAGAAGTTCTCCTGTGCCACATTTTTTTCCCCTAAGAAGTACTCCTTTTTGGAAGAGAAGAAGAGGATCTTCTACGCAGGAGTGTACGCAAGAGCCTGCACGAGCGAGTCGGGTCGCGATAACTATGTTTCGCTCGCGCTGATTCTTGTTAGGAATCACCTACAACGCGGCAGCTATTGGGCCGGGCTAGCATTGTACGTGAGCGCGAGTTTTTTTTCCTGTTGGTTTTTGTTCGGGTATCCACTGTTTTAGCACCGTTTTCTTTGGTTTTTCTCTGGCTTTCTTCGGCTTTCCCTTTTTCTTTTCTTTTCTTTTTATTTTTTTAAACACAAGTGTAAATTTTTAATACACATTGTACATTTTCCCTATGTACAGCAGAATGTTTTTATACACATTCAACATTTTTTCAATACACGATTAACATTTTTCAAATATATTTTTTGATGTTTGTTTTTGTCACACACATTGTACATTTTTTATGCGTATAATTTTTTTTATATGCGTCTAACATTCTTCAAATACTACAAGATTAACAATTTTTATACACTTGAACATTTTTCAAATATCTGTTAAACATTTTCCAAATTCATGTTGAAACATTTTTTAATGATACAAAGCATTTTTGTAAACTATGCTGGCATTTTTTTTACATTGTATAAACTTTTTGTAAAGTGTCACGAACATATTTTTGAAATGTGTGAATATATTTTATGTAGCCAGCCTGACGAAACACAATGTTTAATGGGCCGGCTCTGTAGGCGACGCGGTCTTGTGTCTAAAGCGGGACATAGACTCGGCTGTCACGCACACGCGGCGGCTCGTGCCGGCACACGCTGGCAGCTGGCTGACACGGCACACTGCGGCCGCTCCCGGTTAACGGCACCGGAACTCCGGAAGCACCTTATCCGCTCCGAGCCAACCAAGCAATCCTTGGGATTTTGCCGCTCCCGCCCCCGCTCCTCGCCGGCCCGGCGACCACAGGCAGGCAGTCCACGGCCAGGATGGCGGCGTGCCCCGCCGCGACCACGTACGCGCACGGCACTCCGCGCCTCCCCTCCCTCCCCCGCGGCTTGTCCTAACAGACGCGCTCCTCTCCTCTCCTCTCCTCTCCTTGGGTGGCATGCAGGGCTCGCGTGGGAGCAGCGCACGGAGGAGGCCTCTGGAGGAGAAGCGGGAGGAGCCCGAGCTTCCCCGCGCGCCCGGCCCGTGGCACCAGCACGGCAGCGCGCGCCTCGGAGCTGCAGCAGGCCCCCGCCGCCGCCGCCGTCCCGACCCACAAGGTCACCGTCCACGACCGGGAGCGCGGGGTCGTCCACCACTTCCTCGTGCCCCAGGTATGCATCAATGCATGCTGCTGGGTTTGCTTCGCTCTCGCCTCCTCTCGAGGTGGTGCTGATTGGTGTGCGTGCCACGGCCGCTTGCAGGACCAGTACATTCTGCACACCGCGGAGGCGCAGGACATCACGCTCCCCTTCGCCTGCCGCCATGGTAGTATTACATGCTGCCTTAATTTCTCGGCCTCCTCGTCTCATTCTCATGTTACCAATTAGCGCCAACTGAATTATAAGCTCTATTTATTTCATCTAAATCGCCGCGAATGGTTGCTGAATTTTCCTCTAGTTGGTACCAAATCGTTTAACTAGTTCTCCTATCCCTCTGGCTAGCCTATCCTCTTCATTAACTTCATATGATCTATAGAAGCTACTGAATTACGAAATTTGTGGTAATCAGGTTGCTGCACCAGCTGTGCTGTTAGGATAAAATCAGGGCAAATAAGACAGCCTGAAGCTCTTGGAATATCCGCCGACTTAAGAGAGCAGGTAAACCCACTTTGTTGTGCGTGATTGGGATCTTCATGCTCCTTACTGTCAAAACGTTTGTGTGCGGTACTAGTACAATTATTGTCCCGTGATCTGATTAGTTATGTCGTTTGTGTACGCGCTACTGTGTTACTGTCAGATGATCCAGTTAAGTTTCTTTTTTTTTTTTGAACTGATCCAGTTCAATTTTATCATTTGCATTGCATGGTGATCAGTGCAACTGTTGGACCAAGCTTTATTACACGTCGCAGTAACCTATTGTTTTATTACCAAGACAACTGATGTAGAGATGAGTTGGTGAGCAGTGACTTGTTAGGACGGATCAAGGTCGACTTCAACTCTGTCTGGTACTCTAGAATTGCCAACTTCTTTCAGTTTTATCACACGAATCGGGTGCGCTATGTGTGCTTCCTATACAGGACGAGGACATATGTTATAGGCTTCGTGAATCATTATGATTCTACCTCTGCAAACTGAAATCATGTTGATGTTGCAATTGTATGGCTTCCTTTTCAGGGCTATGCTTTGTTATGTGTTGGTTACCCATCCTCTGATCTTGAAGTTGAAACGCAAGATGAAGATGAGGCAAGCAATTCTCTTAAGACGCCTAATGAATTTCTAGTTCAAATATGCTATAGGAACTAGTATGAAATATTCTTCTGAATTCCGATGATTGCGCGTCTATCTCAATTTGTAGGTATATTGGCTCCAGTTTGGAAGATACTTTGCGCGGGGGCCTGTTGTAAGTATAGCCAACTTTGCTTATTTGAGAAGAGCGGTTTCATGTTATTGGCACCCCTCTCTCCTTAAATATGTGCATCTTTCAAACTTTGCTGAGATGAAATCGACCCGTCTTTCTATTTCAGGACAGAGATGATTACGCGCTAGAGCTTGCAATGGGAGACGAGTGAAACGTGACTGACAGGTTGGAGCCATCACAAACTTGAGTCTCTGCAACCTCATCCAATTCTGACACTCTGTCTCCACTCTTTTCAGCGGTATGGTTTTTAAGCTGCGGTTTGTAGGTTATATAGAGTTGCAAAAAAGACTTGATTTGCAAGTGGAGAAAGAAGAGAAAACAAAAAGACCCCTCTGCTCAATGCTCTCTGTGTTTTTGCAAATTTGCTGTGCAAATATGCTTCTTGCAGAGATGCCATCCTTTTTGCTCCTCTGTATTCACAGTAGACGAAGAACGCTATGGACTGTATGTATGTAAAAAGCTGTGAACTTGTAGTACCTACTTATTTAGCACCTCAACTCGATCTTGAGTGCAACGAAATGATGCTTCTGGCTGTGAAGGCGGGACGTTTCAGTTGATGTTGATTATTATTCTGTAGCTTCAGAGTGGTTGAATGCCTAGCCTGTAGGAATGTGGTCGACAACATACATTTCTAATGGTAGCGATATATAGGAGCACAACTCAGAAGTTGTTAAATTTTAAAAATTATTTTGAGTGCATTAACATGATATATGTCCAGCTAGCATGTATGAGATTGTCATCTACGGTGCTCATCCTTGGATATGGATACGAAATACGGGAAAAGAACATTTTCCAAAAATGGACTCACATGGATAAGGCAAGTATATGTATAGGCGGTGAATAAAATGGTTCAACGACGCATTACAAACCAAATTAATAATAAGTGTTGGAAATATGAGCAATTTACCAAATGATTTTATTAACAGAAATACTAGATAAAGCATGACTAATATAGAAGAGATAAAACAAGTCATGCGTTCTGACAGAGAGAAGGTAAATAGCTTCTGCATATATGAACCGTAGCCTATCATATTTAAAGCACACAGTATAACAAGTAGTATATATGAAGTAGAACCTAACATGTGTAGGACAAGGACTAGAATAAGGAACTGTGACAGAACCTTTAACAGGAAAGACAAGAACACGTACGGGACAGCAGCAGCAGAAGCGCTGGACTTGGGGTCGGTGTCCTCGCCTGCCATGTCGTCGAGGAGGTCCTGGACGTCGGGGAAGAAGTCGTCGTCGGGGAAGTAGTCGTCGGTGACCGGATCGTCCGTGATGAAGCAGCCAGTAGTCGCGCTGAGCGCTCCCCAAAAACCTTATCACCCTTCTCCCGTACAGGACTCAAAAGGTGCGGTTTCGGAGGCCTACTGTCCCGACGTGCGGTGCACGCCGCAAGCCGGGATGGGAAAGATCGTAGCAGCAGCGCAGTGCTCAGGAACTTTGTGGCGAGAGGAAGGGGATCTTCTGGTGTGTCTCTCTGGAGAGGAGCGTCCTCTCTTATATAGGCACAGGAGAAGGACGCGAAGAGGCTGCGACGGGAGGTGAAGCAACGAAGGGAGACGAAGCGAACAGGCAGCGGCCGAAGAGGCGCGCCGTTCGAATTCAGTATCCACTACAGAAAAACGTTTCAACTCCCACGTGACCTTTCTATACCCGTCATGCGTGGCAAAAATTTAGACATCGGCTCGGCTCATTCCCGCAACCCGCAACCCGCGCCGCGTCGTGACGAGGCGAGGCGAGGCGAGGCGTGGCGTGGCGAGGCGGACGGCAGAGGAGGAGCTCGCGTGGATATCCCTCTTGTTCTCATGCTCGTACAAGTGGGGAGAGAACCTCCCTTATAAAGAGGTCCAACTCCCACTCAACTAGCAATGTGGGACTAAACTTTTGTTCCACCTCTTGCCTTGCACAAATGGGCTGTGTGGGCCTCTAGGATTTATTAGGAATTTTTGAAACTGCTATTGGGCTAGGCCCAAAATGGACAAAATTCCAGCAATCCTCCACCAGATCCCAGAGGCACACAATAATTTGCCTTTGGTTCCAAAACACTGTTTGATATACCGGTACTGCAGTGGAGACTGTTAAGTTGAACTTCCACCTAGAACTCTATGCTACACTAGTAAGCAACTTGAACAGTGGACTGGGCCTTGAACTGCAAGTTTTCTGTGAATCTAGCTTCACATAAAGCCTTGACCGATACGTGGCTACCGTGGGTCTTCCCCGCGGGTGGAGCTTATGCGTCATACTCCGTGACCTTTCATGAGTTTACTAGAGAGAACCCTACTCTCATAGATTGCGACGTTTGACAATCAGACTCATATATGTGTGTTCTTCAAAAGATGTTCTGCAGGATAACATGTATGCTTAAATAAGCCACTTAGAACACATTAAGATATACATCAACCTGCCATGCAGATAAGGAGAGTATTGCATCTTCATGGAGTGGTATTGTGAATAATAAGGATACTCTCCTCTCAGTTGACCAACAGCTTGTCTTCCACATCTAATTCACGGGATCTCCGATCACAAAGAATAGGTTACCACTGTGAACAACTCATATTGTGGGTCTCATACCCATCTCCCTCGATGCATTATCTATCACATTACGTGATAGACCCTTAGTAAAAGGATCTGCCAGATTTTTAGACGTTTGGATATAATCCAATGCAATAACTCCGGAGTTTTTCATTTTTCTGACAGACTTTAACCTTCTCTGAACGTGTCTTGATGACTTCATGTTATCCTTTGAGCTGCTCACTTTCGTGATCACAGTTTGATTGTCGCAGTTCATAAGGATACCCGATACAGGTTTCTTAACAACCGGTAAGTCATTCAAGAGCCGACGAAGCCAATCTGCTTCGACCGTAGCTGTATCTAGTGCTGTGAGTTCTGCTTCCATTGTTGACCTTGTTAAGATGGTCTGCTTGCAAGACTTCCAAGAAACAGCGCCACCTCCATGAGTGAATACATAACCGCTCGTGGCCTTTATCTCATCAGCATCTGAGATCCAGTTTGAGTCACTATACCCTTCAAGCACCTTTGAATGCCCGGTGTAGTGAATTCCATAATTTGCAGTGCCTTTCAAATAACGCAAAACTCTCTCTAGAGCTTTCCTATGCACATCTCCTGGTTTTGAAACAAACCGACTCAGTTTGCTAACAGCAAAAGAGATGTCAAGTCTTGTAGCACTGGCTAAGTACATAAGCGAGTCAATAATCTGAGAATACTTCAAATGGTCTCTAGCAATTCTTCGATTCTTTCGAAGCAACACACTAGCATCATATGGTGTTGGAGAGGGCTTGCAGTCACTATAGCCAAAGCGACTCAAGATCTTTTCCACATAGTGAGATTGAAGCAAAGTAATTCCACCATCATCATCTCTCAACAACTTGATGTTCAGAATGATATCAGCCACTCCTAAATCCTCCATCTCAAAACAACGAGATAGGAAATCCTTGACCTGCTTAATAACTTTCAGATTTGTTCTGAAAATCAGTATGTCATCGACATACAAGCACATGATAACTTCCTCGCCCCCACCATGGTGATAGTACACACATTTGTCGGCTTCGTTCACAACAAAGCCTGCAGCTGTTAAAGTTCTTTCAAACTTCTCATGCCACTGTTTGGGTGCTTGCTTAAGTCCGTACAAAGACTTCAGCAACTTGCACACTTTCTCTTCCTGACCATCTAGTACAAACCCATCTGGTTGTTCCATATAAATTTCCTCGTCCAACTCTCCATTTAGGAAAGCAGTCTTAACATCCATTTGATGAACAAGAAGACCATGCGAGGCAGCTAGTGAAAATATAACTCGAATAGTGGTCAGTCGAGCCATAGGTGAGTAAGTACCAAAGAAGTCTTCACCTTCCTTTTGGGTATAACCCTTAGCCACGAGCCGAGCCTTGTACTTTTCAATAGTACCATCAGGCCTAAGTTTCTTCTTGAATACCCATTTGCATCCTATAGGTTTGCACCCATAAGGACGATCAGTTATCTCCCAAGTTTCATTTGCCAAGATGGAATCCATCTCGCTACGAACCGCTTCCTTCCAGTAGTCAGCATCTTCAGATGCATAGGCCTCTGAAAATAGAACTGGGAGTGTCATCTATGAGATACACAAGAAAATCATCACCAAAGGACTTTGCAGTCCTCTGTCTCTTGCTCCTGGTAGGAACTTCATTGTTCTCCTCCACAGGACTTTCGAAGTGTTCCATCGAAATGGTAGGTTCGGTAATTATAACTGGTTCCTGATTCGATGAACTAGGCATCTCCTAATTAGATGAGGTAGCCATATGCTTCATGGGAAAGATATCTTCAAAGAAAGTCGCATCATTCGACTCCATGATCGTACCGACATGCATGTCAGGTACCTCAGATTTTACAACCAAGAATCTATAGCCAATGCTATGAAAAGCATATCCCAGGAAAACACAATCCACAGTCTTTGGTCCAATCTTCCGCTTCTTTGGAATTGGAACATTGACTTCCGCCAAACAACCCCATGTTCGTAGATAAAAGAGTTTTAACCTTTTCTTCTCCCATTCCTCGAATGGAGTTATCTCTTTGTTCTTTGTGGGGACTCGGTTCAGGACATGACATGCTGTCAATATCGCCTCCCCCACCATGCCTTGGAGAGACCCGATGTGTCTAACATGGCGTTAACCAAATCAGTTAGAGTACGGTTCTTTCTTTCGGCCACCCCATTTGACTAAGGTGAATAGGGAGGCATCCTCTCATGAATTATACCATGTTCCGCACAAAAAGCATCAAATTCATTGGAAAAATACTCTCCACCACGGTCGGACCTAAGCCTCTTGATTTTTCGATCAAGTTGGTTTTCCACTTCGGCTTTATAGATCTTGAAAAAGTTCAAAGCCTCATCCTTAGACTTCAGAAGATACACACGGCAGTATCTAGTGGAGTCATCAATTAACGTCATGAAATATTTCTTTCCACCTTTTGTCAACACACCATTCATTTCACATAGATCTGAACGTATGAGCTCTAGTGGTGCAAGATTTCTTATTTCCGCAGTCGTGTGAGACTTACGAGGTTGCTTAGCTTGCACACACACTTGACACTTAGATCCCTTGACGGTGGTGAAACTAGGGATTAAGTTCAACTTCGCTAGTCGCGACATGCAACCAAAGTTAACATGACAAAGACGTGAATGCCACACATTGGATTCACTATTGTTGCAAATATGATTAACAACTTTATTGCAAACGTCTGATAAGGATAAACGAAACAAGCCTCCTGACTCATAGCCTTTACCAACAAAAGTTCCATACTTGGATATTACAAATTTATTCGACTCAAAGACAAGCTTGTAGCCATCTCTACACAGAAGAGATCTGCTAACAAGATTTTTATTGACGGAGGGGACATAATGCACGTTCTTCAGCCGCACGATCTTCCCCGAAGTAAACTTCATATCGACCATGCCAACACCACGAACAGAAGCACTTGAACCGTTGCCCATCAGCAGGGTTGAAGTCCCTGCGGTCTGATAAGATGAAAACATGGAAATATCACCGCATACATGCACATTAGCACCCGTGTCAATCAACCAGTCAGGAGAATGACATACTGAAAGAATAGTGGGAAATATACCATACCCAGCATCCTTCATGTCAGTGTCTCCAATGACAACATTAGCGGTCTTGCCACCTTTCCCAGGATTACGCTTGTCATAGCGATTAGGGCAACTAGGAGCCCAATAATCAGGATCCCCACACACATGACAAGCACCTTTCTTCTTGCCATTCTTCTTCTTGAAGTTCGTGTGTTGCACAGCCTTGTTCTTCCCATCAAACTTTGCTTTACCATCAAACTTGCCCTTGTTCTTGAACTTGTGGGGCTGGAAGTTCTGCTTATGTACCACATTGGCACTAGATCCTCCCTCAATACCTCGAGCACGTGTGTCCTTTGCTCTCGCCTTTTCTTCCACATGAAGAGTGCCAATGAGATCCGGGACGGAAAACTCCTGCCTCTTATGCTTCAGCAAGGTAGCAAAGTTCCTCCATGAAGGAGGAAGCTTAGTGATGATACCTCCGGCAACAAACTTGTCCGGTAGCATACAACTGAAGTGCTCAAGTTCTCTAGCAAATGACTGTATCTCATGAGCTTGCTCAACCACAGAGCGCTCTTCAGTCATCCTGTAATCATAGAATTGCTCCATGTACAGCTTAGTGCCAGCATCTGAGACCCCAAACTTGGCCTCGAGTGCATCCCACATATCTTTTCTATTATCAATTGACGCATAAGCATCAACTATGTTCTCACCAAGAACACTCAAGAGAGCAGCCTTAAACAGAGTATCCATTTTCTGAAAAGCTTGTGCCTGTTGAGCATCAAGCTCTCCTTCAGGTTTGCCGAGAGTGGCGTCATAGCAACTCATGGTTTGAAACCATAAGACTGCTCTCACGCGCCACCTCTTATAGTGGATACCCTCAAACATAGGAGGTCTCACGGAAGCAGCAAAACCACTTGGGGTAAATTGCCTATTATAAGATTTTTGGATTGTTGGAAATATGAGCAATTTACCAAATGATTTTATTAACAGAAATACTAGATAAAGCATGACTAATATAGAAGAGATAAAACAAGTCATGTGTTCTGACAGAGAGAAGGTAAATAGCTTCTGCATATATGAACCGTAGCCTATCATATCTAAAGCAGACAGTATAGCAAGTAGTATATATGAAGTATAACCTAACATGTGTAGGACAAGGACTAGAACAAGAAACTGTGGCAGAACCTTTAACAGGAAAGACAAGAACACGTACGGGACATCAGCAGCAGAAGCGCTGGACTTGGGGTCGGTGTCCTCGCCTGCCATGTCGTCGAGGAGGTCGTGGACGTCGGGGAAGAAGTCGTCGTCGGGGAAGTAGTCGTCGGCAACCGGATCGTCCGTGATGAAGCAGCCAGTAGTCGCGCTGAGAGCTCCCCAAAAACCTTATCATCCTTCTCCCGTACAGGACTCAAAAGGTGCGGTTTCGGAGGCCTACTGTCCCGACGTGCGGTGCATGCCGCAAGCCGGGATGGAAAAGATCGTAGCAGCAGCGCAGTGCTCAGGAACTTTGTGGCGAGAGGAAGGGGATCTTCTGGTGTGTCTCTCTGGAGAGGAGCGACCTCTCTTATATAGGCACAGGAGAAGGACGCGAAGAGGCTGCGACGGGAGGTGAAGCAACGAAGGGAGACAAAGTGAACAGGCAGCGGCCGAAGAGGCGCGCCGTTCGAATTCAGTGTCCACTACAGAAAAACGTTTCAACTCCCACGTGACCTTTCGTATACCCGTCGTGCGTGGCAAAAATTTAGACATCGGCTTGGCTCATTCCCGCAACCCGCGCCGCGCCGCGGCGCGTCGCGACGAGCGGCGGCGGAGGAGCGCGCGTGGATATCCCTCTTGTTCTCATGCTCGTATAAGTGGGGAGAGAACCTCCCTTATAAAGAGGTCCAACTCCCACTCAACTAGCAATGTGGGACTAAACTTTTGTTCCACCTCTTGCCTTGCACAAATGGGCTGTGTGAGCCTCTACGATTTATTAGGAATTTCTGAAACTGCTATTGGACTAGGCCCAAAATAGACAAAATTCCAGCAATAAGTTGGAATATAAATATTAGAAAATGCAGTAGATGGTGACACAAGTAATCCACCGAAGCAAGAGATATATAGCTGTCTAGAAGAAGATGAACTATAGACAGGATTGAGAATTTTTATACCACTATTGATTGACGATGAAACATGCACGTTTCTTTACACAGCTACGCACTTGCTTAACTAGCTACCAGCAATTTAGCTTGTGTGCTGAAGACTGAACGGCCAGTGATCGAGCATGCACTGAAGACTGAACAGTCACCTTGGTAAGTCTCCCTCGTTCTCATTGAAATAGCTACGACAAAACTGTTCTGTTTCTCCCCAATCTCTGTCATCCTGCGCAATCCCAGCGGGAACAAACACCTTTTCAGCCAAAAAGGGCCGGGCTAAGCTGGGACTAGATAAAAACAGTGTGCTGATTTTTGGGATTTAGATTTTAGGGTCCGTTTCACACTTGGACTATGAAATTTAGTTTTTTTTTTCTCCAGATTTTTCGCATTTAATAATTGATGAGAAATCATCAATCTCGATCGCGGGTGCATGACACGAAAAACAAGAATGGACATTGATTGTCGATCAAAATTGGTGCCGCCACAGTCAGATACGCACGTACGCATGCATATGCAGCATACGTTGTAGGTACGGTGAGCTCACTAGGTCAGCTTTTGTAGCCACCGGCAGCGGGGGCGGGAGTGGGAGTGGCGGTTGCCGCAGCAGTGGGAGTGGCGGCGGCGGCGGCCGCCGCGGCGGCCATGGCGATGATGGTGTCGGCCAGGTAGGACTCATAGGTCGCGAGCCTGATCTTGGGCGCTTTGGGACTAGTGTTGTTGTAGGCCTTCTTGGCGGCGGACTCGAGGGCGGGGACGAATTTGTAGCCCTGGTATGCACCGTCCGTGGTCTCCTTAATGGCCTTGTCGAAGGCGGAGTCGAAGACGGTGGACCTGTCCTTGGCCGGGGCAGCGTCGGCGGCGGTGGCTGCAGTCCTGAAGGCGGCGTCGATCTGGTCGATGGCCTTGAGCTCGCCGGCAGGGATCGGCCCCTTGACTTCCTCGCCAGCGGGCTTGATGGCGTGCACGGTGCACCTCGAGGATGCCGGCGATGATGCGGAGCGACTCGCCGAAGATAGCCACGAAGGAGTCGTACTTGGCCTCTGGGGTAGCGCCCTTGGTGTTGAGTAAGGCCCTCGTCAAAGCGAAGGAGACCCTGGTGGTGAGAGTGGCGTTGGAGTTGGACGCCTCGGAGATCCCCTCGAGAGACCAGGCGCCGAAGGTCTGCGTGAAGTTAGTCACGAATATCTTGCCCTTGTCCACTGGAGGGGCTGCCGCTGCAGCCGCCACGGCCGCCTTGAAGGCGTTGTTGGCCTTCTCAGTTAGCTTCTGCTCCTCGGTCGTCGCCTTGGGCTGTGCCCCGGCCGGGGTGTAGCCGGCTTCGGCGGCGTAAGAGACGGCTGGCCCTGCCACGAGGGCGACGGCCACCACCAGCGCCACCGTGCATTGCTGCACTGCCATTGCTGCTGCTCTTTTTCTTAGCGTTGGTCGGTTTGCACAGTACGTCGGAGGAGAGGCTGCGGTGTGGTGTGTGAGAATGAAGGAGCTTAGCTCTATCTATACATCCGTACGGTGAGAGGGCAGGACAGATTACCGCACCCAAATTAGCAATCTCCTCCTTTCCTCTCCTTTTTTCTTGCGAGTGATCTCCTCTCCTTTTTTAGCCAAACTAATTAGGTTTAATTGGATTCATGCCATGCCATCGCAGCTTCCACGACTTGGAAAAAATACTAATATGACCACGACTGCCGATGCTGTTGTTGCATGCTGTTCACACATTGTCACATTTTAATGAACTAAAGATCAATAATATTTACATGCCAAAAATATTTCAATTAAGAGACTTTGTTGCGACGGGTAAACATGAAGAGTCAAGAAAGAAAAATGCCAAGATAAAGGCCTTGTTCGGATCCCCTTCACTCCCCCACCATAGCTCCCGGACGGAGGGAGCTACAACACAAAAGCAGGGAACAGTATTAAACTAGCTCCTTGAGCGGAGCGGAGTTAAAGGACGTGAGAGCATCCAAACAGGTCGAAAGCAAGTGAAAATGAATTGCATGTAGCCATACATGACATGAAGAGTCGAAAGAAAAATACTCCTACAATAAAGTAAGTGAAAAAGAATTGCATATAGTCATACATGCATGCACCACATCATGTACGTGCACGTGATTACGCTGATGGTTTTGATTGGCGTGCAACCAAGATATTAGTACATTACAAAAAAAAATATTTGAGCTGAGCACATTACGATTTTGGTGCCCACCTACGCATGTAACAGAAGCCGGCCGTACTTCAAAAAGCAAAAAAACAAGAAGCCGTGTGGAATACTACTTCGCAGAGTTCATCCACCAGATAGTTCCAGGTCCAGTCACTTTTTGCCACGTGACGTGCTCTCTTTGCAGCCTGCGGATGGGGCCACCGGCAGCTGATTTTATGTTAAGTTGGCGCATCGGTTTTGTTTAGGAAATAAAAACTGCCAAGATGTAAAAGGCAAATTCTTAGAGTCCTAGAGTTATCTTTAGGCAAAGCATTGGACTTTTTTTTTAGCATCAGTACAGACACAAGCGCTCATATACACGCGCATACACTCACCCCTATGAACGCACACACGCACACCCTACCCTTATGAGACCGTAGGCGTCTCGTCGTCGACGGGAACGTCTCCTCCCACTGAAAGCGCATCGCCGGAAAATCCTAAAATAAATCCAGGAATAATGCGAGCACCAGGATTTGAACCCTGGTGGGTTGGGGATACCACTGTCCACCTAACCAACTCAACCACAGGTTGATTCGCGGCAAAGCATTGGACTTGTTTTGTTTAATTTTTAGCGGTGAGAGTAGAGATATGATTTTCCTTCCTCGCTTATCAAATTTCTTAGATGACTTGGCTGACATAAAGCCAAGGTGCGCCACTATTAAATCTGTGTATTTCATTTTTGAATATTTATAATGTACTCCCTCCTTCTGAAAATACTTGTTATCAAAATGGATAAAAGAAAATGTATCTAGTCTAGATACATCTTCTTTTATCCATTTTGATGACAATTATTTCCGAACGAAGGAAGTACTTATACAACCTTATACAGATTTTATACACTAGCAATGATATAACAACTCATCATCGTCATCATAATGATATAACAACACATTATCATCGTAGTGATATAAAAACTCGTCATCATCAAAATGATATAACCACTCATCATTATCATAAGGTTATAACAATGTCTCAGACCTACTCCTCTCTCTTATATAAAATAGAATAAAACAAAAAAAAATCCCTCCATCTCCATGATGGAGCACAGAGATCCACCAGTTTCCGGTTTATGGCATGCGGTCATTCACTATTTGCCTCCATCCTTCGATTTTGAGGCATCCATTTGTCTGACGTTCAGTCGAGTATGTATATTTGAAAATGGTCCATGGCCGTACGCAAACAATGTCATCTCACCTTCAACATCCATCAGCGGAGGCACAACAACACTGGAGCTTCTTTTGAAGAACATAACAGTAACATAGTTACCAATGCATTTTACCTAAGAAGAATGTATGAGAAAGATGGTCTAGTGACACAATAGTAAAAAAATGGATTTTCTATTTCTGTGCCTCTGGTTGCTTAGTTGTGCTCAGTTTTGCCCAAGGAGTCTAAATTTCCTCACTTTTTCTCTCCCCCACTCGCCCTACTCTCACAAAAGCCCAAACGGAGCCTTGCCGTCTGGTCAACGCCGTTGACCGTTACCTCCTCAGTTACTGACGTGTGGAGCCGGATAGACATGTGGACTGCGCATGACATGTGGGCCTGGCCGTTACAGCCTATGACAACTGGACGTAGGCTTGTCAATTTACTCATGCGTAGAGCCTTGGGCGTGGGCTCGACCGTATACTAGTATTTGTACGTCGGCGTTTCGCTTTCCAGTGCACCGTACCGCGCTCGTGGGTGTGCACATGTCGATGGAAACGTCCAAAAATGTCCCATCGTATAAGAGGAGGGGAACCACTACCGAACGCATCGCCCCCACCATTTCCCCCCCAAATCGCCCCCCTCACCGCAGCAAAACCCTCACCCCCACCGCACTTCGGATCACACCGACTCGCTCACCCCCATCGTACTTCCCTCCGCCCGTCCGCTTGTTTCCGGCTCCGATGGAGGACGCTCGTGGCGTTGGCGCTGCTTACGTCGGAGATGTGCTAGAAGAGAAGGTCACGGGGACCGCGCCGGATGCCGTGCAGGAAGTTGCCTGCATCCACGGTGGTGCAGGAGATGCTGCAACCGCAGTCGCTGGAGCTGCAGCTGCTGCGGCAGATTTGGTGGAGGAGGTGGCCGTCTCTGACTCGGCCATGTCAGAGCTGGAGGTGAAGGCATCGAGCGGCGCAGTGCGTGGTGCGCAGGCCGGCGACGAGCAGGTGGTCGAGGAGGTACTTCTTCTCATTTCCCATTCATAGTTAATCTTAGATTAAGAATATAGGGTTAGTTAGTTAGATTATGATTCATGCGTTAGTATAGTTGGTTAGATTAGTTGGTTTAAGGGTTTTTGTATTAGATTCGTGCTTGCTATGCCAATTGATATCACCTCAGCAACTATATAATCAAGCAGTTTGAAATATTTGGAATTGGATTCTTACAATTGATTTCATTAATTAACATGGCTAGATTTGTCACTGTCATCTTCATGTACACTCATTTTGGGCATATATTTCTTTATCGTGCGTCAGCTGATCATTAATTCAGCATTGATCTTCAGTGGATTTTGCTATAATTAAAAAGGAATGCATTAATTTATATGTACCTATCACTTTATTTTAATTGCACTTTTTCAACATATATAGTTTGGAGCTTTGCTTCATTATCCAAAATCAAAATATTTAGGTAGATTTAAAATTTTATTTTCTGTAAGTTTCCTCTAATTATAAAGTTATCCACCATATATAGTTTCATTAGCTTTGTTGTGAAATCTGTGCACATGCCTATGCAAAATGCAAATAGGTTAATATTATGGATAATATGATCACTGTGAATTTTGTTTGTATTTGAATTTTTTGTTGGTTTCCTGTAATTAATAGTAATGGATGTACTTTTATATTGTAGGAGGAGGATCCTGTGGGTGATAACCCCCAAGTATAGGGATTGTAACAGTTCGAGGGTAGAATATTCAACTCAAATTTATTGATTCGACACAAGGGGAGTCAAAGAATATTTGCAAGTATTAGCAGTTGAGTTGTCAATTAAACCACACCTGGAGGTTAAATATCTATAGCAAAGTGATCAGTAGCACAGTAATATGATGGTTTGATAACAGTAGTAATAGTAATAGTGGTAACGATAACAATAGTAACAATTTTGTAGCAGTTGGAACATCAACACTAGCAATAATAGTGACTTAGCAAGAACAATATGTGGAAAACTTGTAGGCATTGGATCGGTGATTACGTTGGATGATATTCATCATATAACAGTCATAACCTAGGCGACACAGAACTAGCTCCAGTTCATAAATATAATGTAGGCATGTATTCCGTAAATAGTCATACGTGCTTATGGAAAAGAACTTGCATGTCATCTTTTGTCCTACTCCCGTGGCAGCTGGGTCCATAAGGAAACTAAGGGATATTAAGGCCTCCTTTTAATAGAGAACCGGAACAAAGCATTAACACATAGTGAATACATGAACTCGTCAGACTATGGTTATCACCGGAAAGTATCCCAATTACTGTCACCCTGGCGTTTACGGATCATAACACGTAGTAGGTGCATATGACTTGCAAGATCAGATCTAGAACATAGATATAATGGTGAAAACATAAATGGTTCATATCTGAAATCATGACACTCGGGCCCTAGTGACAAGCATTAAGTATAGCAAAGTCATAGCAACATCAATCTCAAAACATAGTGGATACTAGGGATCAAGCTCTAACAAAGTTAACTCGATTACATGATGAATCTCATCCAACCCCTCACCGACTGAGGGAGTCTTGGATTAGGGGGTGTCCGGATAGCCGGACTATACCTTCGGCTGGACTCCTGGACTATGAAGATACAAGATTGAAGACTTCGTCCCGTGTCCGGAAGGGACTTTCCTTGGCGTGGAAGGCAAGCTTGGCGATACAGATATGTAGATCTCCTACCATTGTAACCGACTCTGTGTAACCCTAGCCCTCTCCGGTGTCTATATAAACCGGAGGGTTTTAGTCCATAGGACGAACAACAATCATACCATAGGCTAGCTTCTAGGGTTTAGCCTCCTTGATCTCGTGGTAGATCTACTCTTGTACTACCCATATCATCAATATTAATCAAGCAGGACGTAGGGTTTTACCTCCATCAAGAGGGCCCGAACCTGGGTAAAACATCGTGTCCCCTGCCTCCTGTTACCATCCGGCCTAGACGCACAGTTCGGGACCCCCTACCCGAGATCCACCGGTTTTGACACCGACATTGGTGCTTTCATTGAGAGTTCCTCTGTGTCATCACTTTTAGGCCCGATGGCTTCTCCGATCATCAACAGCGATGCAGTCTAGGGTGAGACCTTTCTCCCCGGACAGATCTTCGTATTCGGTGGCTTTGCACTGCGGGCCAATTCGCTTGGTCATCTGGAGCAGATCGAAAGCTACGCCCCTGGCCATCAGGTCAGATTTGGAAGTTTGAACTACACGACCGACATCCGCGGAGACTTGATCTTCGACGGATTCGAGCCACAGCCGAGCGCGCCGCACTGTCACGATGGGCATGATCTAGCTCTGCCGCCGAACAGTGCCCTGGAGGCCGCACCTGTATCCACTCCGACCCCTAGCTCGGAGCCGATCACACCAATCGAGGATGGGTGGTTAGACACCGCCTCGGGGGCTGCAATTGAAGAAAATATGCCCTAGAGGAAATAATAAAGTTATTATATATTTCCTTATATCATGATAAATGTTTATTATTCATGCTAGAATTGTATTAACCGGAAACATAATACATGTGTGAATACATAGACAAACAGAGTGTCACTAGTATGCCTCTACTTGACTAGCTCGTTGATCAAAGATGGTTATGTTTCCTAACCATAGACATGAGTTGTCATTTGATTAACGGGATCACATCATTAGGAGAATGATGTGATTGACTTGACCCATTTTGTTAGCTTAGCACTTGATCGTTTAGTTTGTTGCTATTGCTTTCTTCATGACTTATACATGTTCCTATGACTATGAGATTATGCAACTCCCGTTTACCGGAGGAACACTTTGTGTGCTACCAAACGTCACAACGTAACTGGGTGATTATAAAGGTGCTCTACAGGTGTCTCCGAAGGTACTTCTTGGGTTGGCGTATTTCGAGATTAAGATTTGTCACTCCGATTGTCGGAGAGGTATCTCTGGGCCCTCTCGGTAATGCACATCACATAAGCCTTGCAAGCATTGCAACTAATAAGTTAGTTGTGGGATGATGTATTACGGAACGAGTAAAGAGACTTGCCGGTAACGAGATTGAACTAGGTATTGAGATACCGACGATCAAATCTCGGGCAAGTAACATACCGATGACAAAGGGAACAAACGTATGTTGTTATGCGGCCTGATCGATAAAGATCTTCATAGAATATGTAGGAGCCAATATGAGCATCCAAGTTACGCTATTGGTTATTGACCGGAGACATGTCTCGGTCATGTCTACATTGTTCTCGAACCCGTAGGGTCCGCACGCTTAACGTTACGATGACAGTTTCATTATGAGTTTATATATTTTGATGTACTGAAGGTTGTTCGGAGTCCCGGATGTGATCACGGACTTGACGAGGAGTCTCGAAATGGTCGAGACATAAAGATCGATATATTGGACGACTATATTTGGACACCGGAAAGGTTCCGGATGAGATTGGGACAATACCGGATCACCGGAAGGTTATCGGAACCCCTCGGGAGCTATATGGGCCTTATTGGGCCTTAGTGGAAAGGAGGGGAAAGGAGCAAGGGAGGGGGCGCGCCCCCCAAGCCCAATCCGAATTGGGAAGGGGGCCGGCCCCCCCTTTCCTTCCTCCCTCCTTCCTCTTCCTTCCCTCTCCTAATCCTAATAGGAAAAAGGGGAGTCCTACTCCCTGTGGGAGTTGGACTCCCCCTTAGGGCGCGCCACCCTCCTTGGCCGGCCCCCTCCTCCACTCCTTTATATACGGGGGCAGGGGGACACCCCATAGACACAACAATTGATCATTGATCTCTTAGCCGTGTGCGGTGCCCCCCTCCACCATAATCCTCGATAATATCGTAGCGGTGCTTAGGCGAAGCCCTGTGACAGTAGAACATCAAGATCGTCACCACGCCATCATGCTGACGGACTCATCCCCGACACTTTGCTGGATTGGAGTCTGGGGATCGTCATCGAGCTGAACGTGTGCTAGAACTCGGAGGTACCGTAGTTTCGGTGCTTGATCGGTCGGGCCATGAAGATGTATGACTACATCAACCGCGTTGTGCTAACGCTTCCGCTTCCGATCTACGAGGGTACGTAGACAACACTCTCCTCTCTCGTTGCTATGCATCACCATGATCTTGCGTGTGCGTAGGATTTTTTTTGAAATTACTACGTTCCCCAACAGTGGCATCCGAGCCTAGGTTTTATGCGTTGATGTTGTACACGAGTAGAACACAAGTGAGTTGTGGGCGATATAAGTCATACTGCTTACCAGCATGTCATACTTTGGTTCGGCCGTATTGTTGGATGAAGCGGCCCGGACATTACACGTACGCTTATGCGAGGCTGGTTCTACCGACGTGCTTTGCACATAGGTGGCTGGCGGGTGTCACTTTCTCCAACTTTAGTTGAACCAAGTGTGGCTACGCCCGGTCCTTGCGAAGGTTAAAACAACACCAACTTGACAAACTATCGTTGTGGTTTTGATGCGTAGGTAGGAACGGTTCTTGCTAAGCCCGTAGCAGCCACATAAAACTTGCAACAACAAAGTAGAGGACGTCTAACTTGTTTTTGCAGGGCATGTTGTGATGTGATATGGTCAAGACATGATGCTAAATTTTATTGTATGAGATGATCATGTTTTGTAACCGAGTTATTGGCAATTGGCAGGAGCCATATGGTTGTCGCTTTATTGTATGCAATGCAATTGCGCTATAATGCTTTACTTTATCACTAAGCGGTACGTAGCGATAGTCGTGGAAGCATAAGATTGGCGAGACGACAACGATGCTACGTTGGTGATCAAGATGTCACGCCGGTGACGATGGTGATCATGACAATGTTTCGAAGATGGAGATCACAAGCACAAGATGATGATGGCCATATCATATCACTTATATTGATTGCATGTGATGTTTATCTTTTATGCATCTTATCTTGCTTTGATTGACGGTAGCATTATAAGATGATCCCACACTAAATTATCAAAGTATAAGTGTTCTCCCTGAGTATGCACCGTTGCGAAAGTTCTTCGTGCTGAGACACCACGTGATGATCGGGTGTGATAGGCTCTACATTCAAATACAACGGGTGCAAAACAGTTGCACACGCGGAATACTCAGGTTTAACTTGACAAGCCTAGCATATAACAGATATGGCCTCGGAACACGGAGACCGAAAGGTCGAGCGTGAATCATATAGTAGATATGATCAACATAGTGATGTTCACCATTGAAACTACTCCATCTCACGTGATGATCGGACATGGTTTAGTTGATATGGATCACGTGATCACTTAGAAGATTAGAGGGGTGTCTGTCTAAGTGGGAGTTCTTAAGTAATATGATTAATTGAACTTTAATTTATCATGAACTTAGTCCTGGTAGTATTAGTATATCTATGTTGTAGATCAATAGCTCGCGATGTCGCTCCCAGTTTATTGTGTTCCTAGAGAAGAATTATGTTGAAAAATGTTAGTAGCAATGATGCGGATTGGATCCGTGATCTGAGGATTATCCTCACTGCACAGAAGAATTATGTCTTTCATGCACCGCTAGGTGACAGACCTATTGCAGGAGTAGAGGCAGACGTTATGAACGTTTGGCTAGCTCAATATGATGACTACTTGATAGTTTAGTGCACCATGCTTAACGTCTTAGAATCGGGACTTCAAAGATGTTTTGAATGTCATGGACCATATGAGATGTTCCAGGAGTTGAAGTTAATATTTCAAGCAAATACCCGAGTTGAGAGATATGAAGTCTCCAACAAGTTCTATAGCCAGAAAGATGGAGGAGAATAGCTCAAGCAGTGAGCATGTGCTCAGATTGTCTAGGTATTACAATCGCTTGAATCAAGTGGGAGTTAATCTTCCAGATAAGATAGTGATTGATAGAATTCTCTAGTCACCATCACCAAGTTATTAGAACTTTGTGATGAACTATGATATGCGAGGGATAACGGAAACGATTCCCAAGCTCTTCGTGATGTTGAAATCGACGAAGGTAGAAATCAAGAAAAGCATCAAGTGTTGATGGTTGACAAGACCACTAGTTTCAAGAAAAGGGCAAAGGGAAGAAGGGGAACTTCAAGAAGAACGGCAAGCAAGTTGCTACTCAATTGAAGAAGCCCAAGTATGTACCTAAGCCTGAGACTAAGTGCTTCTACTTCAAAGGGACTGGTCACTGCAAGCGGAACTACCCCAAGTATTTGGCGGATAAGAAGGATGGCAAAGTGAACAAAGGTATATTTGATATACAAATTATTGATGTGTATTTTACTAGTGTTCATAGCAACCCCTCGGTATTTGATACTGGTTCAGTTGCTAAAGAGTAGTAACTCGAAACGGGAGTTGCAGAATGAACAGAGACTAGTCAAGGGTGAAGTGACGATGTGTGTTGGAAGTGGTTCCAAGATTGATATGATCATCATCGCACACTCCCTATACTTTCGGGATTAGTGTTGAACCTAAATAAGTGTTATTTGGTGTTTGCGTTGAGCATGAATATGATTTGATCATGTTTATTGCAATACGGTTATTCATTTAAGTAAGAGAATAAATTGTTGTTCTGTTTACATGAATAAAACCTTCTATGGTCATACACCCAATGAAAATAGTTTGTTGGATCTCGATTGTGGTGATAAACATTCTCATAATATTGAAGCCAAAAGATGCAAAGTTAATAATGATAGTGCAACTTATTTGTGGCACTGCCGTTTAGGTCATATTGGTGTAAAGCGCATGAAGAAAATCCATGCTGATGGGCTTTTGGAATCACTTGATTATGAATCAGTTGATGCTTGCGAACCGTGCCTCATGGGCAAGATGACTAAGACTCCGTTCTCCGGAACAATGGAGCAAGCAACTGACTTATTGGAAATAATACATACTGATGTATGCAGTTCGACGAATGTTGAGGCTCGCAGCAGGTATCATTACTTTCTGATCTTCACAGATGATTTGAGCAGATGTGAGTATATCTACTTGATGAAACA
This sequence comes from Triticum dicoccoides, assembly GCF_002162155.2. Lineage (NCBI taxonomy): Eukaryota > Viridiplantae > Streptophyta > Magnoliopsida > Poales > Poaceae > Triticum > Triticum dicoccoides. The sequence continues at coordinate 590,018,622 of NC_041386.1, forward strand.
CAAGTCTGAAACATTTGAAAAGTTCAAAGAATTTCAGAATGAAGTGGAGAATCATCGTAACAAAAATAAAAGTTTCTACGATATGATCGCAGAAGTAAATATTTGAGTTACGAGTTTGGCCTTCAGTTAAAACAATGTGAAATAGTTTCACTACTCACGCCACCTGGAACACCACGGTGTAATGGTGTGTCTGAACATCATAACCGTACTTTATTAGATATTGTGCAATCTATGATGTCTCTTACCGATCTACCACTATCGTTTTGGGGTTATGCATTAGAGACAGCTACATTCACGTTAAATAGGGCACCATCTAAATCCGTTGAGACGACACCGTTTGAACTATGGTTTGGCAAGAAACCTAAGATGTCGTTTCTTAAAGTTTGAGGTTGCAATGCTTATGTGAAAAAGTTTCAACCTGATAAGCTCAAACCCAAATTGGAGAAGTGCGTCTTCATAGGATACCCAAAAGAAAATGTTGGGTACACCTTCTATCAGAGATCCGAAGGCAAGATATTCGTTGCTGAGAATGGATCCTTTCTAGAAAAGGAGTTTCTCTTGAAAGAAGTGAGTGGGAGGAAAGTAGAACTTGATGAGGTAACTATACCCGCTCCCTTATTGGAAAGTAGTTCATCACAGAAATCTGTTCCTGTGACTACTACACCGATTAGTGAGGAAGCTAATGATGATGATCATGTAACTTCAGATCAAGTTACTACCGAACCTCGTAGGTAAACCAGAGTGAGATCCGCACTAGAGTGGTACGGTAATCCTGTTCTGGAGGTCATGTTACTTGACCATGACGAGCCTACGAACTATGAGGAAGCGATGATGAGCCCAGATTCTGCGAAATGGCTTGAGGCCATGAAATCTGAGATGAGATCCATGTATGAGAACAAAGTATGGACTTTGATTGACTTGCCCAATGATCGGCGAGCCATTGAGATTAAATGGATCTTCAAGAGGAAGACGGACACTGATAGTAGTGTTACTATCTACAAAGCTAGAATTGTCGCAAAAAAGGTTTTCGACAAGTTCAAGGTGTTGACTACGATGAGAGTTTCTCACTCGTATCTATGCTTAAGTCTGTCCGAATCATGTTAGCAATTGCCGCATTTTATGAAATCTGGCAAATGGATAAACAAAACTGCATTCCTTAATGGATTTATTAAAGAAGAGTTGTATATGATGCAACCAGAAGGCTTTGTCAATCCTAAAGGTACTAACAAAGTGTGCAACCTCCAGCGATCCATTTATGGACTCGTGCAAGCCTCTCGGAATTGGAATAAACGCTTTGATAGTGTGATCAAAGCATTTGGTTTTGTAAAGACTTTTGGAGAAGCCTGTATTTACAAGAAAGTGAGTGGGAGCTCTGTAGCATTTCTGATATTATATGTGGATGACATATTATTGATTGGAAATAATATAGAATTTCTGGATAGCATAAAGGGAGTACAATAGTGATCTAGGAGTAGATCACTGGACATTGGTCAAAATTATCCTTAGTGGAATAAGGATATGTTTCTTGATTATGGAGGTGACAAAAGGTTCGTTGTAAAGGGTTACGTCGATGCAAGTTTTGACACTAATCCAGATGACTCTAAGTCTCAATCTGGATACATATTGAAAGTGGGAGCAATTAGCTAGAGTAGCTCTATGCAGAGCATTCTTGACATAGAAATTTGCAAAATACTTACGAATCTGAATGTGGCAGACCCGTTGACTAAAATTCTCTCATAAGCAAAACATGATCACACCTCAATACTCTTTGGGTGTTAATCACATAGCGATGTGAACTAGATTATTGACTATAGTAAACCCTTTGGATGTTGGTCACATGTCGATGTGAACTATGGGTGTTAATCACATGGTGATGTGAACTATTGATGTTAAATCACATGGCGATGTGAACTAGATTATTGACTCTAGTGCAAGTGGGAGACTGAAGGAAATATGCCCTAGAGGCAATAATAAAGTTATTATATATTTCCTTATATCATGATAAATGTTTATTATTCATGCTAGAATTGTATTAACCGGAAACATAATACATGTGTGAATACGTAGACAAACAGAGTGTCACTAGTATGCCTCTACTTGACTAGCTCGTTGATCAAAGATGGTTATGTTTCCTAACCATAGACATGAGTTGTAATTTGATTAACGGGATCACATCATTAGGAGAATGATGTGATTGACTTGACCCATTTTGTTAGCTTAGCACTTGATTGTTTAGTTTGTTGCTATTGCTTTCTTCATGACTTATACATGTTCCTATGACTATGAGATTATGCAACTCCCGTTTACCGGAGGAACACTTTGTGTGCTACCAAACGTCACAACGTAACTGGGTGATTATAAAGGTGCTCTACAGGTGTCTCCGAAGATACTTGTTGGGTTGGCGTATTTCGAGATTAGGATTTGTCACTCCGATTGTCGGAGAGGTATCTCTGGGCCCTCTCGGTAATGCACATCACATAAGCCTTGCAAGCATTGCAACTAATAAGTTAGTTGTGGGATGATGTATTACGGAACAAGTAAAGAGACTTGCCGGTAACGAGATTGAACTAGGTATTGAGATACCGACGATCAAATCTCGGGCAAGTAACATACCGATGACAAAGGGAACAAATGTATGTTGTTGTGCGGTCTGACCGATAAAGATCTTCGTAGAATACGTAGGAGCCAATATGAGCATCCAGGTTCCGCTATTGGTTATTGACCGGAGACGTGTCTCGGTCATGTCTACATTGTTCTCGAACCTGTAGGGTCCGCACGCTTAACGTTACGATGACAGTTTCATTATGAGTTTATATATTTTGATGTACCGAAGGTTGTTCGGAGTCCCGGATGTGATCACGGACTTGACGAGGAGTCTCGAAATGGTCGAGACATAAAGATCGATATATTGGACGACTATATTTGGACACTGGAAAGGTTCCGGATGAGATTGGGACAATACCGGATCACTGGGAGGTTATCGGAACCCCCCGGGAGGTATATGGGCCTTATTGGGCTTTAGTGGAAAGGAGGGGTGAGGGAGTCCTGGACTAGGGGGTGTTCGGACAGCCGGACTATCAATGTCCGCCGGACTCCAAGACTACGAAGATACAAGATTGAAGACTCCGGCTCGTGTCCGGAAGGTACTTTACTTGGCGTGGAAGGCAAGCTTGGCGATACGGATACGTAGATCTCCTACTATTGTAACCGACTCTGTGTAACCCTAGCCCTCTCCGGTATCTATATAAACCGGAGGGCTTTAGTCCGTAGGACAACATACATTACAACAATTATACCATAGGCTAGCTTCTAGGGTTTAGCCTCCTTGATCTCGTGGTAGATCTACTCTTGTACTACCCATATCATCAATATCAATCAAGCAGGAGTAGGGTTTTACCTCCATCGAGAGGGCCCGAACCTGGGTAAAAAACATCGTGTCCCTTGTCTCCTGTTACCATCCGCCTAGACGCACAGTTCGGGACCCCCTACCCGAGATCCGCCGGTTTTGACACCGACATTGGTGCTTTCATTGAGAGTTCCTCTGTGTCGTCACCAATAGGCTTGGTGGCATCTTCAACCTGCAATGCTGTCCTGGGTGAGACTTTCCTCCCCGGACAGATCTTCGTATTCGGCGGCTTCGCACTGCGGGCCAATTCACTTGGCCATCTGGAGCAGATCGAAAGCTACGCCCCTGGCCGTCAGGTCAGATTTGGAAGCTTAAACTTCACGGCCGATGTCTGAGGAGATTTGATCCTCGATGGACTCGAGCCACAGCCAAGCGCGCCGCACTATGACGATGGGCATGATCTAGCTCTGCCGCCGAACAGTGCTTTGGTGGCCGCACACAAATCCGCTCCGGCCATTAGCCCGGAGCCGATCGCCCAGATCGAGGGCTGGTGGATAGACGCCGCCCCGGGGGCTTCAACATCCACGGCGATGGAGCCGAACACCAATCTTGTCCCCTGCGAAACTCGTGATTCCGAGGCGCCAGACTCCTCGCCGGACTCCGAACCTCCCGCGCCCCTGCCAATCGATCCAGATTGGGCGCCGGTTATGGAATTCACCGCCGCAGACATCTTTCAATGCTCGCCTTTCGGCGATATCTTAAATTCACTAAAGCATCTCTTGTTATCAGGAGAGTCCTGGCCGGATTATGGCCAGGATGGTTGGGATGCGGACGACGAAGAAATTCAGAGCCCACCCACCACCCACTTTGTAGCCACTGTCGACGATTTAACCGACATGCTAGACTACGTCTCCGAAGACATCGACGCTATGGAAGACGATGCCGGAGACGAACAGGAACCAGCGCCCACAGGGCACTGGAAGGCCACCTCGTCATATGACGTATACATGGTGGATACCCCAAAAGATGGGGACGGCGAAGGAACAGCGGAGGCAGATTCCTTAAAGAAACAGCCCAAGCGCCGGCGTCAGCGGCGCCGCTCTAAATCTCGCCACAGCAAAAACGGAGATTCCGGCACAGAAGATAATAACACTCTAGAGAGTGCCGAAGACAATCCCCTCCCGCAAGACTCAGCGCAGGAGGATGCAGAAGCAAGCCCTCATGAGGGGGCGGCAGATGAAGAGGTTGAGGATCATGATTATATGCCTCCCTCCGAAGACGAAGCAAGCCTCAACAATGACGAATTCGTCGTACCCGAGGATCCCGTCGAACAAGAGCGCTTCAAGCGCAGGCTTATCGCCATAGCAAACAGCCTAAAGAAAAAGCAGCAGCAGCTTCAAGCTGATCAGGACCTGCTGGCCGATCGATGGACCGAGGTCCTCGCGGCCGAAGAGTATAAACTCGAACGTCCCTCCAAAAGTTACCCAAAACGCAAGCTGCTCCCCCGATTAGAGGAGGAAGCATACATACATCCATCACCAGCGCACGATATGGCTGACCGACCGCCCCGTGGTCGTGACAGAGAGGCATCCAGGCCCCCAGCCAAGACCATACCCCGGCATCGCTCCAAAAGTACGAAGCCAAGAGGGAACGCGCCGGACTTGCGAGACATATTGGAGGACAAAGCAAGGCAATCCAGATCCATCTATGGATCACGTGGGTGCCCTACGACCCACGACGAATACCGTCGTGCCGGATACAATAACCCTGGCCGGGCCGAACACAGCAGACAGTGCTCTCTCGAGCTGCGTCGCGATATTGCTCAATACAGGGGTGCCGCACACCCGTTATGCTTCACTGACGAAGTAATGGATCATCAGATCCCCGAAGGGTTTAAACCCGTAAACATCGAATCTTACGATGGCACAACAGACCCCGCGGTGTGGATTGAAGACTATCTTGTCCACATCCATATGGCCCGCGGCGACGATCTCTACGCCATAAAATACCTCCCACTCAAGCTTAGAGGACCAGCTCGGCATTGGCTTAACAGCTTGCCCGCAGAGTCAATTGGGTGTTGGAAGGACCTGGAGGCCGCATTCCTTGATAACTTCCAAGGCACATATGTGCGACCACCAGACGCCGATGACCTCAGCCACATCATTCAGCAGCCAGACGAATCGGCCAGGCAATTCTGGACACGGTTCTTGACAAAGAAAAATCAAATCATCGATTGTCCGGACGCAGAGGCCCTTGCAGCCTTCAAACATAATATCCGGGACGAATGGCTAGCCCGGCACCTCGGGCAGGAAAAGCCGAAATCCATGGCAGCCCTCACATTGTTAATGACCCGCTTTTGTGCGGGAGAGGACAGCTGGCTAGCCCGCAGCAACAATCTCCGTAAAAATTCTGGCAGTCCGGATACTAAGGACAACAACGGCAGGTCACATCGAAATAAAAACAAGCACCGAATTAATGGCGATGATAAGGAGGATACGACAGTCAATGCCGGATTCCGAGGCGCTAAACCCGGTCAACGGAAGAAGCCATTTAAAAGAACCATTCCGGGTCCGTCCAATTTGGACCGAACACTCGACCGCTCATGCCAGATACATGGCACCCCTGAAAAGCCAGCTAACCACACCAATAGAGATTGTTGGGTATTCAAGCAGGCCGGCAAGTTAATTGCCGAAAACAATGACAAGGGGCTAAATAGCGATGACAAGGAAGAGACCCGGCCGCCGAACAACAGAGAACAGAAGGGTTTTCCCCCACAAGTACGGACGGTGAATATGATATACGCGACCCATATACCCAAGAGGGAGAGGAAACGCGCACTAAGGGACGTCTATGCGATGGAGCCAGTCGCCCCAAAGTTCAACCCATGGTCCTCTTGTCCGATCACTTTCGATCGAAGAGACCATCCGACCAGCATACGCCACGGCGGATTCACCGCATTGGTCTTAGACCCAATCGTCGATGGGTTTCACCTCACGAGAGTCCTGATGGATGGCGGCAGTAGCCTGAACCTGCTTTATCAGGATACAGTGCGCAAAATGGGCATAGGCCCATCAAGGATTAAACCTACAAAGACAACCTTTAAAGGTGTCATACCAGGAGTGGAAGCCAACTGTACAGGCTCAGTCACACTGGAAGTGGTCTTCGGATCCCCGGATAATTTCCGGAGCGAAGAGTTAGTCTTCGACATAGTCCCGTTTCGCAGCGGCTATCACGCTCTGCTCAGACGAACCGCGTTTGCCAAATTCAACGCGGTGCCGCACTATGCATACCTAAAGCTCAAGATGCTAGGCCCTCGTGGAGTCATCACGGTCAATGGAAATACGGAACGCTCCCTCCAAACGGAGGAACATACAGCGGCTCTCGCGGCAGACGTACAGAGCAGCCTTTTAAGGCAATTCTCGAGCCCGGCCGCTAAACGGCCGGATACAGCAAAGCACGCCCGGAGCAATATCAACCAAGACCACCTGGCGCGATCAGAGCACGCGTAGCAATGCGGCCCCAACCCTCGCCCGCGTGTGATCGCAAGAATAACACTCCGCGCACATCATTACACTTTGGAGATACCATGGGCACAGGGGAGGGGGCACGATCACAACGGACCCAGAGTGCGGTTCGACCACACCAGGGGCTCGCAAATGTGCCTCTTTTTTATTATTATTATTTTTCTTATTTTTTGTACACAGGACTCTGTTAGCCAGAAGCCCTGTCCGGCGGTGAACCTGCCGAACTCATGATGCAATAGTCAGGGACTAAAGAAGGCCGCGTCGAACACTCAGGTGGTCTCAATTACGAGCATTAAATTCGATTATATACACCAAATCCGCAGCTCATCCCTGGAGGGGGACATGTTTATTTAGTCCAAATCCCTTGCTTACCGCACTATTTGTATCAGTCCGCTCTACTAGCAAACTCTTTCTTTCATTAATAATGCAGCACCTTTATGATCGCAATTGCATTACATTTTATATATATGTTCATTATATGACATTCTGGCACCCGTATATTTTTGGTATGGCATAATACACCAGGGGCTTATGTTCCCCACTTTATGGTGTGATAAAGTCCGAACACTTTCACAAGTGCGGCACCCCGAACTTATAGCATTATATGAATCGGCTCCGAATCATGTCTTGGGTCAATAGTTGGGTTTGCCCGGCTCCCATGTTTTGGTGCCTTACGTTCCGTTCTGTCGGCTAAGGTGGCACTGGGAGAACCACTGCGATTGCGCCCCGGTTGAGCCGGGTTAGCGCCTCAGTGGAGAAAGCTAAAACTGACCGGCATGATAAGGCGAGAGACTGGTCGCTGTTCGAGAGGTTTTTTCGGGTCCTTAAAGACTCACGCCGCTTCGAGCGAAGTTCCGGATTATGTCCGATGAAGGCGTGGATAGCGCCCCGGATTCGGTCTTCCGAATACCAGGGGCTTCGCCGAAATTTAAAATTATAGAATTCTATGGCTAAGTGAGAGTGTTCAAGCATTTTAAGTCCGGTTGCCTTGTTCGTCGTGTTGAGCGCCTCCCTAGATGGACCCAAATATGGGAACAAGAGTGCTCAAGTTTATCACCGAACACCCCAGCACTTGTGGCTTGGGGGCTGAAGCCAACGACTTGCCATCTCTCAGATTTTATAAACGGCCACACAGAAGGTAAAATTTTAAATTAAACAAGCATTGCTCATGGCGCATATGAACGAAGTTTTCAGCGCACAGGATAAATACACAGCGAGCTCACTCAAAGATTACATTTCGGGAGCACTCATCTGCAATATTAAAGGCTCCCTTCAGGACAACATTATAATACTTCTCCGGCGTGCGATACTCCTTGCCCGGTGGCGGTGGGTCCGTGAGAAGCTTCTCCGCATCCAATTTGCCCCATTGCACCTTTATGCGGGCAAGGGCCCGACGAGCACCTTCGATACAGGCGGAGCACTTGACTACATCCAGCCTAGGGCATGCATCCACCAACCGCCGCACGAGGCCAAAGTAGCTACCAGGCATGGCCTGTCCAGGCCACATCCGGACTATGAGGCCCTTCATGGCCTCCTCAGCTACTTTGTGGAGTTCGATCAGCTGCTTCAGCTGGTCGCTTGGGGGCACCGGATGGCCGGCCTCAGTATACTGAGACCAGAAGACCTTCTCCGTCGAGCTCCCCTCCTCGCCACGATAGAATGCGGCGGCATCAGCCGCACTACGCGGCAGATCTGCAAATGCCCCTGGAGAGCGCCGAATTCGGGTAAGTGTCCGGTAGTTCACATTAACATGCCTGCTTTGCATGAAAAACGCCTTACCCGCCGCTATCTTCTTTATGTCCTCAACCTCCTGAAGGGCCTTCTGGGCCTCGGCCTTGGCGGACTTGGCACTTTCGAGAGCCGAGGCAAGCTCGGACTCTCGAGTCTTGGAGTCACGCTCCAAACTCTCGTGTTTTTCCATGAGAACCTGGAGCTCTTGCCGAACTTCCGCCACCCGCACCTCTTGCTTTTCTCGCTCAGCCCGTTCCGCGGCCGCATTGTGTTCGGCCGCGGACACAGCATCCTTCAGGGTTGCCACCTCGTTAGTGGCCCCTGCAATGCACATATTATCCTTGTCAATTTTATTTGCAACCAAAATCCTTTTCTGTAAGGTACTTATTCAAAGAGGTGTTACTCACTTTCTTTTTCCTCGAGCTGCTTCTTTGCATGGCCAAGCTCTTGCTCGGACCGCTCGAGATCCTTTTTCAGCACGTCAACCTCCGCCGTTAGTGCGGCAGAGGTCAGCAGTGCAGCCTGCAAACCCATATTGACATATTTTAGGCAACCCTGCATATATCTTGTTATAGATCCTTAGTCCGGCTTTTCTTTCCGAACACCGAACCAAGCATCAGGGGCTACTGTCTATGCGGTATTATATTACATAATTTTAACTTCTTACCTCAAAGCCTGTTAAAAGGCTACTGCAGGCTTCGGTCAGCCCGCTTTTCGCGAGCTGAACCTTCTCAATCACCGCACTCATGATGGTGCGGTGTTCTTCCTCGATGGAAGCGCCTTTAAGCGCTTCCAGCAGGTTATCCGGCGCCTCCGGTTGGACGGAGGCCGCCGGCGTCACGGTCCTGCCCTTCTTTCGAAGAGGCCGCTTGCCGGACTCTGGAACCACTGCGGGTTCCGATGTGGAGTCCGGCACGAAGTCCGGGGGGCTGCCTGACGGCGCCTCCGGAGCCTCCTCCTGATGGGTCCCTCTTTGGGATCCCACCTCGGCGTCCTCGTTGGCGCGTGGGGTGGAGGCAGTCGGGATGGAATTCACATCCGACGAGGCCAATGACCCGCTCGATGAGTCGGGGAGATCATCATTGGCCGGACTACGGGCAGAATGCGGCGTTAGAAGGATACTTCGCGACATAAAAGAAATTACACATCAAGGATCCGGATACTTACGATCTTGCCGGACGCCTGGCCCTTGGAGGCTGCTCATCCTCACCAACGCTTATGTTGGCGGAACTGTCCGGGGGGATAGTTCTCCCCCTCTTGGACCCTTCGGCCCCCCCGATGGGGGAGGCCTTCCTTTTCTTCTCTCCCTCCTCTGGGAGAGAGTACTCCTCCTCGTCTTCGGGAGAGGAGTCCTCGTCGTCGTCAGACGCCTGATTGCGGGAACTCTTTCGAGTCCCCGCGGCCACCTTCTTGGCCTTCTTCTCCGGCACCACGTGCGGTGCCAGAACCAGCAGCCTTGTTAAACGGGCGTTCGCTGGGTCTTCTGGCATGGGAGCCGGGCTGATGAGCAGCTTGGCCTTCTCCATCCATTCCTGTCAAAGGAAGAGGCAGAATGAAGCCTCACTAGAGTCAATCTAATTATCACAAGTGTCCCGTAATGGGGTTGAATCACTTACCTCGTCAGTTGGATTCTGCGAGCTGAATCCGCGGTCTTTGGTCGCGGACGTAGGGGCTTCGGCGCCCTTGAACAACACCCTCCAGGCGTCTTCGTATGTTGTATCGAAGAGCCCGTTTAGCGCCTGGTGCTGTTCCGGATTGAACTCCCACAAATTAAATGCCCGTTCTTGGCATGGGAGGATCCGCCGGATGAGCATGACTTGGACCACGTCGACGAGCCTGAGCTTATTGCTCACCATCTTCTTGATACATGCTCGGAGTCCCGTCACCTCCACCGGATTCCCCCACTGCAAGCCCTTCTCTTTCCAGGAGGTGAGCTGCGTGGGGATGCCTGATCTAAACTCGGGGGCCGCCGCCCATGTGGATTTGCGCGGCTCGGTGATATAGAACCACCCCGATTGCCACCCCTTGACGGAGTCCACGAAGGTCCCTTCTAGCCAAGGGACGTTGGGCAATTTGCCCAACATAGCGCCTCCACATTCCGCTTGCGTACCCTTCACAACCTTCGGCTTGACGTTAAAGGTATTGAGCCACAGGCCGAAGTGGGGCCGGATGCAGAGAAAGGCCTCGCACACGATGATAAACGCCGAGATGTTGAGGATAAAGTTCGGCGCCAGATCGTGGAAATCCAGGCCGTAGTAAAACATGAGCCCCCGGACAAATGGATGGAGCGGAAAGCCTGGTCCGCGGAGGAAGTGGGGAAGGAAGACGACCCTCTCATGAGGCCCAGGGGTAGGGATGAGCTGTCCCTCGTCGGGCAGCCGATGCGCGATATCGCCGGAAAGGTATCCGGCGCTGCGCAGTTTGGTGATGTCCTCCTCCTTGACGGTGGAGGCTAACCATTTGCCTCCCGCTCCAGTCATATTTGGAGAAGGTCGAGGTGAGATGCGCGAGTTCGGGCGTTGGAGCTTGAATTCGCGGGGATAGATAAGCAAAGGAGGAAGAAGGCGTAGGTGAGAAGGTGAATCCTTATCCCTTATATATAGGCGGACAAAACTATGTGTCCCCCACCGGCCTGGTAAAACCCGCTTATCTCCCAAGCGTCACCGTTGATGGCGCGGTTGGGTTACCCACGCACGTATTGATGAGAATCCCGGAATAAGGGGAACACGATCTCTGCTTCGACAAGACGTGCCAAGGAAACCGCTCTGCTAATGCTGAGGTGGTATAATGATTCAAACAAAGGCCTGGTGGCGGTGTGATGTCACGCCGCATAATACGTCAGCAGATTGAACTAAGTGTACATTTTATTCTCTCTACGGTGGAATGTGGAATTTATTTTGCAGAGCCGGACACTATCCTGGTGTTCATTATCTTCTCTGGATTATTCAAGGGAGGAACCCGCCTTGCAATGCCGAACATTATGCACGCCGGACTTATCGTCATTGAAGACTGGTTCAGGGGCTACTGAGGGAGTCCTGGACTAGGGGGTGTTCGGACAGCCGGACTATCAATGTCCGCCGGACTCCAAGACTACGAAGATACAAGATTGAAGACTCTGGCTCGTGTCCGGAAGGTACTTTACTTGGCGTGGAAGGCAAGCTTGGCGATACGGATACGTAGATCTCCTACTATTGTAACCGACTCTGTGTAACCCTAGCCCTCTCCGGTATCTATATAAACCGGAGGGCTTTAGTCCGTAGGACAACATATATTACAACAATCATACCATAGGCTAGCTTCTAGGGTTTAGCCTCCTTGATCTCGTGGTAGATCTACTCTTGTACTACCCATATCATCAATATCAATCAAGCAGGAGTAGGGTTTTACCTCCATCGAGAGGGCCCGAACCTGGGTAAAAAACATCGTGTCCCTTGTCTCCTGTTACCATCCGCCTAGATGCACAGTTCGGGACCCCCTACCCGAGATCTGCCGGTTTTGACACCGACAAGGGGAAAGGAGCAAGGGAGGGGGCGCCCCCCAAGACCAATCTGAATTGGGAGGGGGGCCCCCCTTTCCTTCCTCCCTCCTTCCTCTTCCTTCCCTCTCCTAATCCTAATAGGAAAAGGGGAGTCCTACTCCCTGTGGGAGTTGGACTCCCCCCTTAGGGCGCGCCACCCTCCTTGGCCGGCCCCCTCCTCCACTCCTTTATATACGGGGGCAGGGGGGCACCCCATAGACACAACAATTGATCATTGATCTCTTAGCCATGTGCGGTGCCCCCCTCCACCATAATCCTCGATAATATTGTATCGGTGCCTAGGAGAAGCCCTGCGACGGTAGAACATCAAGATCGTCACCACACCGTCGTGCTGACGAAACTCATCCCCGACACTTTGTTGGATTGGAGTCCGGGGATCGTCATCGAGCTGAACGTGTGCTAGAACTCGGAGGTGCCGTAGTTTCGGTGCTTGATCGGTCGGGCCGTGAAGACGTACGACTACATCAACCGCGTTGTGCTAACGCTTCCGCTTCCGGTCTACGAGGGTACATAGACAACACTTTCCTCTCTCGTTGCTATGCATCACCATGATCTTGCGTGTGCGTAGGAATTTTTTTGAAATTACTACGTTCCCCAAGAGCAATCTCTACGGCGATCGAGCCGAACACCAGCCCTAGTCTCTGCGAAGCCCGTGACTCCAAGGAGCCGGACTCCTCTCCTGACTCCGAGCCCTCCGAGCCCCTACCGATCGAACCCGATTGGGCGCCGATCATGGAGTTCAACACCACGGACATCTTTCAGCACTCGCCCTTCGGTGATATTCTAAATTCACTAAAGTCTCTCTCTTTATCAGGAGAGCCCTGGCCGGACTATGGTCAGCAAGGTTGGGATGCGGATAATGAAGAAATTCAAAGCCCACCCACCACCCACTTCGTAGCCACTGTCGATGATTTAACCGACATGCTCGACTTCGACTCCGAAGACATCGACGGTATGGACGCCGATGCAGGAGACGATCAAGAACCAGCGCCTATAGGGCACTGGAAAGCCACCTCGTCGTATGATATATACATGGTGGAAACCCCAAAAGAAGGCAATGGCGATGGAACAGCGGAGGATGACCCCTCCAAGCCTAAGCGCCGGCGTCAGTGGCGCCCCTCTAAATCCCGCCAAAGCAAAAACGGTGATTCTGGCATGGGAGATAATAACACCCCAGACAGTGCCGAAGACAACCGCCTCCAGCAAGATTCAGCACAGGAGGATAGAGAAGCCAGCCCTCATGAGAGAGCGGCAGACAGAGAGATCGAGGACGATAATTATATGCCTCCCTCCGAAGATGAGGCAAGCCTCGACGATGATGAATTTGTCGTGCCGAAGGATCTCGTCAAACAAGAGCGTTTCAAATGCAGGCTTATGGCCATGGCAAGCAGCCTCAAGAAAAAACAAAAACAACTTAGAGCTGATCAAGATTTGCTAGCTGACAGATGGACTAAAGTCCTTGCGGCCGAAGAGTATGAACTCGAACGCCCCTCCAAGAGCTACCCAAAGTGCAGGTTGCTACCCCAATTAGAGGAGGAAGCACCTAAACCTACATCACCAGTGCATGATGCGGCCGACCGGCCACCCCGTGGCCGCGACAGAGAGGCATCTCGGCCCTCCACTCAAGCCGCACCCCGGCGCCGCTCAAAAAATACCAAGGCACGGGAAAACACGCCAGACCAGTGAGATATATTGGAGGACAAGGCAAGGCAAACAAGATAGATCTACGGATCGCGTGGGCGCCCCACGGCATGAGACGGTAATCGTCACTCTGGATACAGTAAATCCTTCCGGGCCGAACACAGTAGACACAGCTCGTTTGAGCTGCGTCGTGATATAGTCCTATACAGAGGCGCCGCACACCCACTATGCTTCACAGATGAAGTAATGGATCATCAAATCCCCGAGGGTTTCAAACCAGTGAAAATTGAATCATACGATGGCACAAAAGATCCTGCGGTATGGATCGAGGACTATCTCCTTCATATCCACATGGCCCACGGTGATGACCTACACGCCATCAAATACCTCCCACTCAAGCTTAAAGGACCAGCTCGGCATTGGCTTAACAGCTTGCCACCAGAATCAATTGGTTATTGGGAGGACCTGGAAGCCGCATTCCTCGACAATTTCTAGGGCACTTATGTGCGACCACTAGACATCGATGACCTAAGCCACATAATTCAGCAGCCAGAGGAATCGGCCAGACAATTCTGGACATGGTTCCTAACCAAGAAAAATCAAATCGTCGACTGTCCGGATGCAGAGGCCCTAGCAGCCTTCAAGCATAACATCTGTGATGAGTGGCTTGCACGGCACCTAGGACAGGAAAAGCCGAAATCTATGGCAGCCCTCACAACACTTATGACCCGCTTCTGCGCGGGAGAAGACAGCTGGCTAGCTTACAGCAATAACATGACCAAGAGCCCTGGTAATTCGAATACCAAGGACAACAGTGGCAGGTCGCGTCGCAACAAGCAAACGTGTCGCATTAACGGCGACAATGTTGAGGATACGACAGTTAATGCCGGATTCAGAGGCTCTAAACCCGGTCAGCGAAAAAAGCCATTCAAAAGAAATACTCTGAGCCCGTCCAGTTTGGACCGAATATTCGACCGCTCATGCCAGATACATGGCACCCCCGAAAAACCAGCCAATCACACCAACAGAGATTGTTGGGTGTTCAAGCAGGCAGGCAAGTTAAATGCCGAAAGCAGAGACAAGGGGTTGCATAGCGATGACAAGGAGGAGCCCTGGCCGCCGAACAACAGTGGACAGAAAGGTTTTCCCCCACAAGTGCGGACGGTGAACATGATATACGCAACCCATGTCCCCAAGAGGGAGTGGAAGCGTGCGCTAAGGGACGTATACACGATGGAGCCAGTCGCCCCAAAGTTCAACCTATGGTCTTCCTGCCCGATCACTTTTGATCGAAGGGACCACCCCACTAGCATCCGTCATGGCGGATTCGCCGCACTGGTTCTAGACCCAATTATTGACGGATTTCACCTCACTAGAGTCCTTATGGACGGCGGCAGCAGCCTGAACCTGCTTTACCAGGATACAGTGCGGAAAATGGGCATCGATCCCTCGAGGATTAAACCCACTAAAACAACCTCTAAAGGTGTCATACCAGGTGTAGAGGCCAACTGTACAGGCTCAGTTACACTTGAAGTGGTCTTCGGATCTCCGGATAATTTCCGAAGCGAGGAGTTAATCTTCGACATAGTCCCGTTCCGCAGTGGCTATCACGCACTGCTCGGGCGAACCGCATTTGCTAAGTTCAATGCGGTGCCGCACTACGCATACCTCAAGCTCAAGATGCCAGGCCATCGAGGAGTCATCACGGTCAATGGAAACACCGAACGCTCTCTCCGAACGGAGGAGCATACGGCGGCTATCGCAGCGGAAGTACAAAGCAACCTCTCAAGGCAATTCTCCAGTCCGGTCATTAAACATCTGGACACCGTCAAGCGCGCCCAGAGTAACCTACAACAAGACCGCCTGGCACGTTTCGAGCAAGCATAGCAATGCGGCCCCAACCCCAGCCCTCGCGAACTTGCGAAACCAGTGTTGCGCATACATAACTACACTCTGGAA
Organism: Triticum dicoccoides; assembly: GCF_002162155.2. NCBI lineage: Eukaryota > Viridiplantae > Streptophyta > Magnoliopsida > Poales > Poaceae > Triticum > Triticum dicoccoides. The sequence goes on from NC_041386.1 coordinate 590,034,361, forward strand.
ATACCATGGGCACAGGGGGAGGGGCACCATCACGGCACGCCCGAAATCGCGGCTTAAACCGCACTAGGGGCTTCCGATTTCTTAATTTTCTCTTATTTTCAGGACTCCATTCTTCGGAAGGCTTGTCCGGCAGTACAATTGCCGCACAAACGATACAACCAGGGAAGCAGAAAGCTATGCCGCACTATGGAACTCTAAGGTGGTCTCTATAACAAGCAGTATACCTGTTTCAAATACCATTCCGCAGCTCGCCCCTGGAAAGGACATGTTAAATAGTCCCATCTTTTGCTTATTGCACTATTTGTATCATTCTGCTTTGATCGCAGCTTTTTTAAATAAACAATGCATAGCTTCCGTCTATTATTGCATTACCTTTTTTTACGAATATATGTTCATTAATGACATGTTGCACTCGTACACTTTGGTATGGGCAATACGCCAGGGGCTTAAGTACCCCACAGTACGGTGTGAGAAGTCCAAACACTTTCACAAGTGCGGCACCTCGAACTTATAGCATTATATGCATCGACTCCGAATCATGTCTTGGGTCAATAGTTGGGTTTGCCCGGCTCCTATGTTTTGGTACCTTACATTCCGTTATATCGGCTAAGGTAGCACTAGGAGAACTACTGCGATTGTGCCCCAATTGAGCTGGGCTAAGCACCTCAGTAGAGAAAGCTAAAACTGACCGTCATGATGAGGCGAGAGCTGGTCGCTGTTCGAGAGGTTGTCGAGTCTCTAAAGACTTATGCCGCTTAGAGCGAGGAGTCGGCTTTGTCCGGCCTAGGCATGGATAGCGCCCCGAACTCGGTCTTCCGAACACTAGGGGCTTCGCCGAAATTTAAAATTATAGAATTCTATGGCTAAGTGAGAGTGTTCAAGCATTATAGTCCGATTGCCTTGTTCGTTGTGTTGAGCGCCTCCCTCGAAGGACCCAAGAATGGGAAAAAGAGCGCTCATGTTTATCCCGAACACCCCAGCATTCGCGGCATGGGGGCAGAAGCCGACGACTCGCCATCTCTCAAATTTGATAAATGGCCGCACAGAAGGTAATATTTTAAATTCAAAAGTGTTGCTTAGTGCATATGAACAAGTTTTCAGCATACAGGATCACAAATGCGAGTTTACTCAAAAATTACATCTTTGGAGCATTCATCCGCTATAAGGCGGGCACCCTTCAGGACGCCCTCATAATACGCTTCCGGGACGCGATGCTCCTTGCCCGGCGGCGGCCCGTCCTTCACCAGCTTCTCCGCATCCATCTTGCCCCAGTGCACTTTAGCACGGGCAAGCGCCCTACGAGCACCTTCGGTGCAGACGAAACGCTTGATTACTTCAAGCTGTGGACAGGCATCCACCAGCCGCCTCACCAGCCCAAAGTAGCTCCCAGGCAGAGCCTCTCTAGGCCAAAGCCGAACTACGATGCCCTTTATGGCCTGTTCAGCCACCTTGTGGAGCTCGACCATTTGCTTCAGCTGGTCGTTCAAAGGCACCAGGTGTCCGGCCTCAGCATACTGAGACCAGAACACCTTCTCTGTCGAGCTCCCCTCCTCGGATCGGTAGTAGGAGGCGGCATCATAGGCACTACGAGGCAAATCTGCGAATGCTCCTGGAGAGCTCCGGACTCGGGTAAGTAACAGGTAATTCACTTTCACGTGCTTGCTTTGCATAATGAATGCCTTACCCGCCGCTATCTTCTTCATCGCTTCAATTTCTTGGAGGGCTTTCCGGGCTTGGGCCTTGGCAGACTTCGCGCTTTCGAGGGCTGCTGCAAGCTCGGACGCTTGCGTCTTTGAGTCAAGCTCCAAACTCTCGTGTTTTTTCACGAGAGCCTGGAGCTCTTTCTACACCGCCTCCACCCGCGCCTCCTGCTTCCCTCTCTCTGTGTGCTCCACGACCGCTCTGTTTTCGGCCTCGGACAACGCTTTCTTAAGGGTTGCTGCCTCGGTCGTGGCCCCTATAATAGCACGTCGATCATGTCATTTTTTGCAACCACATCTTCTCCATATACTTGTGCAAGGTATTACTTACCTTCCTTCTCCTCGAGTTGCCTCTTGGCATGGCCGAGCTCGTTCTCGGACCGCGCGAGGTTTTGCTTCAGCGTATCCACCTCCGCAGTCAATGCGGCGGAGGCCAGCAGCGAAGCCTGTATACGCATATTGACTTGATTATGTTAGACTCCTGCGGATGTTATTAGATCCTCTATTCGGCTTTTCTTTCCGAACGCCGAACAGAGCATCAGGGGCTACTTTCTATGCGGTAATATTTTTATTCTTTACTTACCTCAAAGCCTGTTAGAAGGCTGGCACAGGCTTCAGTTAGTCCGCTCTTGGCGGACTGAACCTTCTGGATCACCGCACTCATAATAGTGCGGTGCTCCTCGTCGATGGAGGCACCTTTAAGCACCTCCAACAAATTGTCCGGTGCCTCCGGTTGGACGGAGGTCACCGGCTCGGTAGGCTTGCTCCTCTTGGAAGGAGGCTGCCTACCGGAGTCCGGAACCGTTGAAGGTTCCCGCGCGGTGTCCGGCTCAAGGCCGGACTCGGGGCCCTTGGGGATTTTATCCCCTTTGCGCCTGGAGTCCGGGAGGTCGCCTTGCGGCGCCTCCAGGACCACCTCCTCCTGGCTTGGAACCTATTGGGACATCACCTCAGCGTCGTCCGTAGGGTGGGGGGAGGTAGCGGGAGGAAGTGAATTCACATCCAACGAATCCAGGGAGCCGCTCGATGACTCGTCGAGCCCGGCCTTGGGCGGACTCCATAGTCATATTCGGCGTAAGGAGGGGCTGTGCAAGAAAGGAACATTATGAATTGCTCTGGTGTCTGAATACTTATGATCTCGCCAGGGGCTTGGCCCTGTGCGGCCACTCCTCTTCGCCGTCGTCGGCGTTGGTGGAGTAGTCCGGAGGAGGGGTCTTCCCCTTCTTGGACCCTTCGGCCTCCCTAGTTGGGGCGGCCTTCCTTTTCTTCCCTCCCCCCGCTGGATGGGCAGAGGTCTCTTATTCCTCCTCCTCGTCTTCACGGGAGGAGTGCGCCTTGGAGTCGTCGGATGATGAATCCGACACCTCCTGGCGCCGGGCACTCTTTTGAGTCCCCGTGGCCTTCTTCTCCGGCACCACGTAGGGTGCCGGAACCAGCAGCTTCGCCAAGCGAGTGTCCGCTGGGCCTTCGGGCAAAGGAGCCGGACAGTTGATCTGTCCGGACGTCTCCTGCCAATCCTGTCAAAGGTAAGGGAGCTTAGATCCCGCATGGAGTCAAACTATGAAAAACTAATACCCTGTAAAGGGTAAAAATAGCTTACCGCACGAGCGTGACGCTGCGTGCTGAATCCGCGATCCTCGGTAGCGGATGCGGGGGCCTCAACGCCCTTGAAAAGCACCTTCCAGGCATCTTCGTACGTCGTGTTGAAGAGCCTGCTTAGTGGTCAGTGCTGCGCCGGGTCGAACTCCCACAGGTTGAAAGCCCGTTGTTGACACGGGAGGATCCGGCGGATGAGCATAGCTTGGACTACGTTGACAAGTTTGAGCTTCTTGTCCACCAGGGTTTGGACGCATGTTTGGAGTCCGGTCAACTCTCCTTTTTTACCCCTCGACAGGCCCGTCTCTTTCCAGGAGGTGAGCCGCGTAGGGGGTCCGGATCGGAACTCGGGGGCTGCGACCCATTCAGGGTCGCGCGGCTCGGTGATGTAAAACCACCCCGATTGCCACCCCTTTAGGGACTCCACGAAGGAGCCCTCGAGCCATAGGACGTTGGGCATCTTGCCCACCATGGCGCCTCCACACTCCGCCTGGGTGCCGCGCACCACCTTCGGCTTGACATTGAAAGTCTTGAGTCATAGGCCGAAATGGGGGCGAATGCAGAAGAAAGCCTTGCACACGACGATAAACACCGAGATATTGAGGACAAAGTTCGGGGCTAGATCGTGGAAATCCAGGCCATAGTAGAACATGAGCCCCTGGACAAATGGGTGGAGAGGGAAGCCCAGTCCGCGGAGGAAATGGGGGAGGAACACCATCCTCTCATGGGGCCTAGGGGTGGGAATGAGCTGCCCCTCTTCGGGAAGCCGGTGCGCAATGCCGTTAGACAACTATCCGGCCTTCCTCAGTTTTTTGATGTGTCCCTCCGTGACGGAGGAGACCTGTCAGGACCCCGACTCGATGTCACATCGATCTAGCCGGTAACACCTCATATCACTTTGCGGCCTCACGCACGGTATCCCAACGGGTGTCGCCTTACCTTTGCCCGGGACCGTTTGCGCCTTTTGGCTCACGTATATGATAGTGTCGCTAGCATCCATATGATAAGGAGCCCGGGCTGACATGACTAGTCGTAAACCCAAAGTGGCACAGACTTACAGGGACAGGCATCCATGACCCAGCTTCGAACGTGTCGGTCATCAGCAAGTGGGTCCGGGCTGTAGCACTGGGCTAGCAAGACTCCGGTAAGCCGGGCTGTAGCGGGCTAACAGGACTCCGGTACTCAATGCGTGACATTTCCCCGAAGGGACAGACACCGGAACGAAGAAGGACACATGCCGGCCAGCCTAAGTGTTCCAGAGCAGTAGCAAGCTACCATGGCTCAGCGGTAACACTAGGAGACATTTCCCAGTAAGAGAGGCTACTAAAGATAAACAACTAGATAGTCAGATCCCACACATACCAAGCATTTCAATCATACACACAATATGCTCGATATGTGCAAATACAACAAGGCATCGCAACATGACTCTACGACACAAGTACTTTATTTAAGGCTCAGAGAGCCATACATAACATACACAAAGGTACGGGTCACACGACCCAGCATTCACGTCATACAGTCATACAAACCAGCAGCGGAAGTAACTTGTCTGAGTACAGACAACTAGAAAAATAAAAGAGGCTTGGAAAGCCTAGCTATACTACGTGGTCCTTCACAAGCTCAGGATCACCACCTGGGCCTTAGCCTACTCATTGATGTCAACGTCTACGTAGAACCCATCAGAAGGGGTTGCAGCGTCTTCTGTAAAAATGTAAATTATAGCAACATGAGTACAAAGGTACTCAGCAAGACTTACATCAGATCCTACATACATGCATATTATCAAGAAGGGTTGGTGGAGTTGTTGCAGCAAGCCAGCTCTGACTCTTGGCTAGGCTAACCTACGAGACTCCAACTTGAAATGGTTTTGCGTACACGAGTCCACTACTCACCAATTCAATACACTACCGAGGATCCACCTCCGTCTTCCTACGGAAGAGCCATCCTCGGCACTCACACTTATCTTGAGGCTTTTAGTAGTTTCCATTTACTTGTCTATGAACTGTATAGGCAACCAAGTAGTCCTTTACCGCGGACGCGGCTATTCGAATAGATCATGATAACCCTGCAGGGGTGTACTTCTTCATACACGCTCTCACCACTTACCGTCGTTTACACGACATGTACTCGGCAACCTTCAAGCGGAAGCCCAACGTGGGTGTCGGCCACGACCTACCTAATCACCTAAGCCTCCAGTCCAGGTTTATCGCCTATCCAGGTTCCATCCGTAGGGAGTCCGGCCGAGGTTTCCCATACGGCCCCGAACGATGTGAACAGGGATTCCGAGATACCTAACGGGTATTCGGTACACCCGGCCACGTACCTACCGCATCACAGCCCACCCCTACGGTCAGCGCTGTCCACGGCCTCCAGTAGGCTACAAACACCAGAAACTACTTGCAACTCCTGGACGGAGAACTAGGGTGAATAAGAAGCCGAGAGGGTCCATTGGTTTCGGGCCCAATGCATGGTAGTAGCTGATTCTTAAATCACACATACAGATCTCAGTGCTTAAGGTCGGCTTCAATGAAACAACCCACCATGTACTCCTACATGGCCTCTCATCGATACCTTTACCAAATCGTGTTCACCACACCACTCTCATTACCGACATAATCATTTCACTCTAGCCCATCACCCAGATGAACCAGACCTGACACGACTCTAAGCATAGCAGGCATAGAAAGGTAGGAACAACACATACATATGGCTCAATCAACTCCTACACATGCTAGTGGGTTTCATCTAGTTACTGTGGCAATGACAGGTCATGCAGAGGAAATGGGTTCAACTACCGTAGCACACAGCAGTTTGAATCGCGTTGTCTTAATGCAGTAAAAGAGAGCAGGAGCGAGAACATGGGATTGTATCGATATGATCAAATGGTTGGTTGCTTGCCTGATGGTTCGATGCACGGATACGGTTCTTCGTTAGGGTAGTCACGGTACTCCTCGGGGACAGATCCTGTCGTAAAGGATAACGATACACAGGCATCACCAAACAATGTGCAACAATATGATGCATGCATGAAACATGGCAATATGAGTGTGTTGGGCTAATGCAACTAAAGCTACCAACGCTGTCAGGACCCCGACTCGATGTCACATCGATCTAGCTGGTAACACCTCATATCACTTTGCGGCCTCACGCACGGTATCCCCACGGGTGTCGTCTTACCTTTTCCCGGGACCGTTTGCGCTTTTTGGCTCGCGTATATGAAAGTGTCGCTAGCATCCATATGATAAAGAGCCCGGGCTGACATGACTAGTCGTAAACCCAAAGTGGCACAGACTTACAGGGACAGGCATCCATGACCCAGCTTCGAACGTGTCGGTCATCAGCAAGTGGGTCCGGGCTGTAGCACTGGGCTAGCAGGACTCCAGTAAACCGGGCTGTAGCGGGCTAACAGGACTCCGGTACTCAAAGCGTGACATTTCCCCGAAGGGACAGACACAGGAACGAAGAAGGACACATGCCGGCCAGCCTAAGTGTTCCAGAGCAGTAGCAAGCTACCATGGCTCAGCGGTAACACTAGGAGACATTTCCCGGTAAGAGAGGCTACTAAAGATAAACAACTAGATAGTCAGATCCCACACATACCAAGCATTTCAATCATACACACAATATGCTCGATATGTGCAAATACAACGAAGCATCACAACATGACTCTACGACACAAGTACTTTATTTAAGGCTCAAGGAGCCATACATAGCATACACAAAGATACGGGTCACACGACCCAGCATTCAAGTCATACAGTCATACAAACCAGCAGCGGAAGTACATTGTCTGAGTACAGACAACTAGTAAAATAAAAGAGGCTTGGAAGCCTAGCTATACTACGTGGTCCTTCACAAGCTCAGGGTCACCACCTGGGCCTTTAGCCTACTCGTTGATGTCAATGTCTACATAGAACCCATCAGAAGGGGTTGCAGCGTCTTCTGTAAAAAATGTAAATTATAGCAACATGAGTACAAAGGTACTCAGCAAGACTTACATCAGATCCTACATACATGCATATTATCAAGAAGGGTTGGTGGAGTTATTGCAGCAAGCCAGCTTTGACTCTTGGCTAGACTATCCTACGATACTTCAACTTGAAATGGTTTTGCGCACACGAGTCCACTACTCACCACTTCAATACACTACCGAGGATCCACCTCCGTCTCCCTACGGAAGAGCCATCCTCGGCACTCACACTTATCTTGAGGCTTTTAGTAGTTTCCATTTACTTGTCTATGAACTGTATAGGCAACCAAGTAGTCCTTTACCGCGGACGCGGCTATTCGAATAGATCATGATAACCCTGCAGGGGTGTACTTCTTCATACATGTTTCCACCACTTAGCGTCTGCACACGACATGTGCTCGGCAGACTTCAAGCGAAAGCCGACGTGGGTGTAGACCACGACCTACCTAAACACCTAAGTCTCTAGTCCAGGTTTATCGCCTATCCAGGTTCCATCCGCAGGGAGTCCGGCCGAGGTTTCCCATACGGCCCCGAACGATGTGAACAGGGTTCCCGAGATACCTAACGGGTATTCGGTACACCGTGCCACGTACCTACCGCATCACAGCCCACCCCTACGGTCAGCGCTGTCCAGGGCCTCCAGTAGGCTACAAACACCAGAAACTACGTGCAACTCCTGGACAGAGAGCTAGGGTGAATAAGAAGTCGAGCGGGGTCATATTTCAGGGCCCAATGCATGGTAGTAGCTGTATCTTAAATCACACATACAGATCTCAGTGCTTAAGGTCGGCTTCAATGAAACAACCCACCATGTACTCCTACATGGCCTCTCATCGATACCTTTACCAAATCGTGTTCACCACACCACTCTCATTACCGACATAATCATTTCACTCTAGCCATCACCCAGATGAACCAGACCTGACACGACTCTAAGCATAGCAGGCATAGCAAGGTAGGAACAACACATACATATGGCTCAATCAACTCCTACACATGCTAGTGGGTTTCATCTAGTTACTGTGGCAATGACAGGTCATGCAGAGGAAATGGGTTCAACTACCGTAGCACACAACAGTTTGAAACGCGTTGTCTTAATGCAGTAAAAGAGAGCAGGAGCGAGAACATGGGATTGTATCGATATGATCAAATGGTTGGTTGCTTTCCTGATGGTTCGATGCACTGATACGGTTCTTCGTTAGGGTAATCACGGTACTCCTCGGGGGCAGAACCTGCCGCAAAGAACACCAGTACACAACCATCACCAAACAATGTGCAACAATATGATGCATGCATGAAACATAGCAATATGAGTGTGTTGGGCTAATGCAACTAAGACCAGAAGGGTTTGAACCAATTTGAATCAAAGATTCAAATTCCAAACTCAAACATGGCCTTTTAAAGTGTTTTTCCTTGTTCTGTATTAAACATCAGGTTAACTTGTTTAATCATGCATGAAAATAGTACAAATGGATAGATTGGATTTTTTTGATCATTTTTCATATATAATTTGTCTGATTTGGAGTTACAGAATAAAAGTTATGAATTTTTGAAGTTTAAACTTTATTCTGGAATTTCCTATATTAGATTAATTCCAGAAAATCAATTATTGCGTCAGCCTGACGTCAGTGTGACGTCAGCAGGTCAACAGAACACGTCCGGGTCAAACCTGACAGTGGGTCCCGCGTGTCAGTGTGATTAGATTAATTAAAGTTTAATTAAAACTAAACCTGTTTAATTAACAGGGCTGGGCCCCACCTGTCATTGACTCAGGGGAGTCAACCAGGGCCCACCCGTGGTCAAACCCGGGTCGGCTGCACCGGCGTTTAGCCGCCGGCGAGCCCGACGCGGCGGCGAAAGTGGTTTTGGCCGTTTCGGCCACCAAATGGGTCGCGGAGACCACCGGAGTGGAGCTGAGGACGAGCCGCAGCTCTTGGTGGAGTCCGTTGGGGTCGGGGTGGCCGGAGTTGGCGCCGGCGACGGCTTTGGCGGCCACCGGGGTTCGGCCGAAGACGAACTTGACGCTAGAGGGGTCGGTGAGGCTCGGGGAGTGGCTAGCTAGATGCTAAGTGACACGGTGAGCATGATGGACACCGTGGAGTGGTCGGAGGGTGACCGGGAGCATGTCGGCGACGAGCTCCACGGCG
>NC_041386.1:590043928-590044204 GCF_002162155.2 Triticum dicoccoides
AGGGGAAGATGGCTAAGCTCACAGTGAGTGCGACGAAGCCCTTGGTGTGGCCGGAGATGAACCGGAGCGACGACGGCGTTGAAGGGGATCTCCGGCGACGGCGGTTCGGGCGAGGTCGTTGCGGTGGACTCGGGCGTTGCGAGCGCTCGGGGCTCGGCTGCTCGATGAAGTGAACAGCGGCGGAGCTCCTGGACACGATGAGAGGACGCACGGGTGGCGGGGAGCACGGCTACGACGAAGGCACGGCGATGGTGGCGTCGGCCATGGCGGGGGAGC
>NC_041386.1:590044538-590054351 GCF_002162155.2 Triticum dicoccoides
CGCACGGGCGGCGGGGAGCACGGCTACGACGAAGGCACGGCGATGGTGGCGTCAGCCATGGCGGGGGAGCGCGAGGGGGAGGAGCTGGAGAGGAGAGGGGGTGTCTGGGGGGTTCGGGGGAGCGAGAGAGGCTGATCCACGACGTCACCGGGCGCGAGGAGCGGCGAGGCAGCGAGCAGGTGCGTGGCGCGCGCTGCGGTCGCCGTCGGGCACCTGCCTGCCTGCCTGGCCGGCAAGCAGCTCGCTGGAGCGGCGCTGGGCTGGGCCGGGTGCTGGGCGCCAGGTAAGTTTTTTCCATTTCTTTCTGTTTTCTGTTTTTTAATACTTCCGCAACTTTGTTGAATTAAATAAAATACTTAGGCAACTCCTAAAATCACCAAACTACTCCTGGTCCATAGTTGGATTATTTCCAACATGAAACATTTTAGTTTGGAAATATTTGAGCATTTAAATATTTTATATAATTTTAAATGCCCAAATTCAAATATTTATGATTTAATTCAAAAACCGTAAGATGGCCTAGGAAAATGTGCATCACTTTTGGGAGAGGTTGTGAACCAAGACAAAAATGATGGGCATTTTAGAAGGGCATTTCAGGTTCATTGAAAAAGTTTTAAGTAAATCCTAGTTGGTTTCAGAGGGGACTGGGGGTTCTGTCATCCCCATTTCAGGTTTCTGGTGAAAGAATAAACATGATGCAACACTCTAATGCATGACTAGCTAGGGTGTGACAACTCACCCCCACTCAAAAGAATCTCGTCCCGAGATTTGGGTTCCTCCGGGAAGAAGGCGGGATACTCAAGTCGAAGACGATCTTCCCTTTCCCAAGTTGCTTCATCCTCAGAATGGTGCGACCATTGAACTTTGAGAAACTTGATGTTATGACGTCGAGTGGTACGCTCGGCCTGATCGAGGATACGAATGGGGTACTCTCGATATGTAAGATTATCTTGGAGATCAAGCGTTTCGTAGTCCACTCCACGGATAGGATCCGAAAAGCAACGCCTGAGTTGAGAAACGTGGAAGACATCGTGGACTCTGGAGAGGTGCGGAGGTAGTTCCAATTGGTAGGCAACTTCTCCTCGTTTGGCGAGAATGCGAAAAGGTCCAATGTAACGAGGAGCCAATTTGCCTTTGATACCGAAACGATGGGTTCCCTTCAGAGGGGTAACCCGAAGGTAAGCCTTCTCGTCAACCTCGAAAGTCACAGCCTTATGTTTTCGGTCATATTGACTCTTTTGACGAGATTGGGCTGTTTTCAACTTTTCACGAACGATGCGAACTTGCTCTTCTGCTTCCTGAATCATATCTGGGCCAAAGAATTGTCTTTCCCCGGTCTCTGACCAGTTAATGGGTGTTCGACACCGTCGTCCATAGAGAACTTCAAAAGGGGCTTTACCCAAGCTAGATTGTTAGCTGTTGTTGTAAGCAAATTCGGCAAATGGAAGGCACTTCTCCCAATCCATTCCGAATGAGATAACAGAGGCTCGAAGCATGTCTTCTAGGATCTGGTTGACGCATTCTACTTGACCACTCGATTGAGGGTGAAAAGCGGTGCTAAAGGAAAGGCGGGTTCCCATAGCGTTTTGGAAACTTTCCCAAAATTGAGAGGTGAAAAGACTTCCTCGATCCGAGTTAATTTCCAAAGGAACACCATGGAGAGACACTATCCGGGAGATGTATAAGTCTACTAATTGACTAGCGGTTATACTCTCACAAACAGGTAGGAAATGGGCTACTTTGGAAAGACGATCGACAACGACAAAGATAACATTATTCCCTCTCTTGGTCCTGGGAAAACCGGTAATGAAATCCATACCAATTTTATCCCATTTCCATTCAGGAATAGCTAGGGGTTGAAGGGTGCCAGCAGGCCGTTGATGCTCTGCTTTTACACGACGACAGACGTCGCAATTAGCAATATACTGAGCAATTTCTCTCTTCATCCTAGTCCACCAGAACCTCTGGCGTAGGTCCTGATACATCTTAGTACTACCGGGATGAATGGTGAGAGGAGATTCATGAGCCTCCTTAAGGATCAACTGCCGTAGATGCTGGTTCTTGGGAACCACTAGACGGTTCTCAAAGTACACAACACCATGATCATTTGTGGAGAAACAACTAGCACCTCCGCTAGCAATGTTCTCCTTGATTTTAGATATTCCTTTATCTCGCTTTTGGGCAGCGATGATTTGATCCGTAAGAGTAGGTTTCGCTACCAAGGTGGAAAGAAATCCTTGAGGAACAATGTGAAGGTTAAGCTTCCGAAATTCCTCATGGAGAAGCGGTTGACCTTGTTGTAACATCAGGTTGTTACAATAAGATTTACGACTTAGCGCATCAGCCATGACGTTGGCTTTCCCTGGGGTGTAAGTTATTCCTAAGTCGAAATCTGTGATCAACTCAACCCAACGTCTTTGCCTGAGATTCAAATCCGGTTGGGTGAAAATGTACTTCAGGCTTTGGTGGTCAGTGAATATTTCGCAACGGTTACCGAGGAGGTAATGTCGCCAGGTTTTAAGTGCATAGACTACAGCTGCAAGCTCTAGATCATGAGTAGGATAATTCTCCTCATGTGGGTGCAATTGCCGTGAGGCGTAAGCAATTACATGTCGATCTTGCATGAGAATACAGCCTAGTCCTTGTCGCGAGGCGTCGCAGTAGATAACAAAGTCCTTAGAGAAGTCTGGCGGTACCAGAACGGGAGCAGAAGTCAGGCGTCTTTTCAGTTCCTGAAAGCTGTGCTCACATTGTGGAGTCCATTCGAACTTTTTATCTTTCTTGAGGAGTTCGGTTAGAGGTTTAGCAACTATGGAGAAGTTTTTGACAAAGAGACGGCAATAACTCGCTAAGCCTAGAAAACTCCGAACTTGCTTGACCGATTCAGGTGGAGTCCAATTAAGGATGGCTTGAACTCGCTTAGGGTTAACAGCAATACCTTTACGAGATATTACATGACCCAGATAGGTCACTTCTGACAATCAAAATTCACATTTGGAAAACTTGGCATAAAGGCGATGCTCTCGAAGTTTCTTCAACACTAGCCTTAGATGTTCGGCATGTTCCCCCTCGTTCTTGGAGTAGATGAGTATATCATCGAGATAAACTACGACGAATTTATCCAAATACTCCATGAAGATTGAGTTCATTAACCGAGAAAAGGTGGCTGGAGCGTTGGTTAGACCGAAGGACATGACGGTGTACTCGTATTGGCCATAACGAGTAACAAAGGCCGTTTTAGGAATGTCCCCATTTTTGATTTTGATTTGATGGTAGCCCAACCTCAAATCCATTTTGGAGAAGACTGAGGATCCAGCGAGCTGATCATACAGGTCGTTGATCCTAGGGAGCGGATATTTGTTCTTGATTGTGACCAAATTGACAGGTCGGTAATCTACAACCATCCGGTCCGTACCATCCTTCTTCTTGACGAAGAGGACGGGGCAAGCCCACGGAGAAGAACTAGGTCGGATGAAACCCTTTTTCAAGGACTCATCGAGTTGTTTCTTAAGCTCGGCTAGTTCTAGTGGTGCCATCTTATAGGGTCTTCTAGCAATCGGAACGGTTCCTGGAATGAGGTCTATTACGAACTCAACATCCCTGTCAGGTGGAACACCTGGCAATTCCTCTGGGAAGACATCCGGAAAGTCACGGACTACCGGGACGTCCTCAAGGTCTGGCAAAGGGCTGGCGTTAAGAGAATATAACTGTCGCTTGGCTATTCGGGTCAAGACATTGACTATCTTCCCCGAAGGATGGGTAAGTTCAACAGTCCTAGAGAAGCAATCAATTTGGGCATGATGAACTGACATCCAGTCCATACCCAGAATGATATTAATATCTGAAGATTTAAGGGCTATCAAAGATGCGAGGAAAACAAGTCTGTCGACTTGGATTTCATTTCCATGGCTTACTCTAGAAGTTTGCCATTTGGATCCCGGAGTTTGAATTACCATAGAGGTTGGCATGTCACAGAATGCGATGTTATGCAAACGAGCATAATTTTCGGATATAAAAGAATGAGAGGCTCCTGTATCGAAAAGAACAGATGCCGGGTGGCAATTAACAAGAAGCGTACCAAGAACGACGTTGGGATCCTCTTGAGCTTCCTCGGCAGAGATACAGTTGACATGGCCACGTGTAGCGGTGGCCGGCTTGGCGTGGAACACTTTCCCTGTCGGCTTGCCACGGCCAACAGCTTTAGCAGATTGGTTGGGGTTGGTCTGGGGACACTCACGCATATAGTGGCCAGATTCCCCACACTTGAAACAAGTCACGGAACTGGTACGTGGAGGAGCATTGTTGGTTGGACCCCCATAGGGCTTGGCTGGTGCAGACTGTTGAACAGGGCGAGGCGCCTGGAAAGATGGCCTCGGTGTGAACCTGGGTGGCAGGGCGGTGTTGGGCACCCACACGCGGCGCTTCTGAGGACCAGCACCGGATGAGGAACCCATGTCACGGCCATGCTTGCGTGTTGCATCATAATCAGTCTGACCAGTTTCAGCACTGATGGCCTTGTTAACAAGTTTCTGAAAAGATGTGCACTCATGCAGACGGAGGTCGCGGCGAAGCTCAGGACTAAGCCCCTTATGGAACCTTGCTTGCTTCTTGGCATCGGTAGAAACTTCCTCAGTGGCATATCGTGCGAGGTTACCAAACTCCCTGCTATAAGCATCCACAGAGAGTCGGCCTTGGGTGAAATTGCAAAATTCCTCACGTTTACGGTCCATGAGACCCTCCGGAATGTGATGTTCACGGAAAGCCTCGCTGAATTCAGCCCAAGTAGTGACATGGCCCGCTGGGCGCATAGCTCCATAATTCTCCCACCATAAACCGGTGGGGCCTTCAAGATGGTATGCAGCAAAGGTGACCTTGTCGGCCTCAGCTACTAGCGCGGAACGCAGCTTGTGAGAGATACTGCGAAGCCAGTCATCAGCGTCGAGAGGCTCGACGGAGTGGTGGAACGTGGGTGGATGTAACTTGATGAAATCACTGAGTGACACCACATTAGTCCTCTGATGGTGTGCTGTGTTCTGTTCAATACGCTCCAACAAACGGTTGGTCTCCCGTTTATTCCTTTCGGCTTCCATCATAACCTCGGCTAGGGAAGGAGGATGAGGCAGATTTGCATTCCTGACTTCACTGCCTTCGGCCTGCTCTTGAGGAGCAGGGTTAGTGCGCGTGTTGACCATCCTAGGTAAACAAGACAATGATTCAGTCAGAATGATAAAATTCCGACATAGGATACAGAATGTAAGGAATAACTCGGAATGCAAGATGATCATCCGTATGACATGGTAGATACAGAAACTGCTTCTTTATTCCATCGTCATACACACCATACAGGGTTTAGTACAAGACCAAACAAAGTACTATTACGGTGAAAAGAGGATTACATCTCATCGGAGGCATTCCCAGCTCCTATACATTATTTTTCTACACCTCCGGAAGGCGATACAACTAGGTCATATCCCACGAGTCACGCATGACGATAGACGACACAACTAACACGAACTAGTGATACTACCACTAACTTAGACCGATCCGTAGTAGTCCTCGTAGAAGTCACCTCCATAGCCTGGAAGCTCAACATGATCATCCGGAAACAGACGATCTCGCGGAGCTTGTGGACCATAGGGACTAGGATGAGGTCTTGGACCAACAGACGGTGGCCTGCAGGGACCGCGAGGTGGGGTGATGCCTCCTACATCACGCCAACCCATCACGTCTGGCAGAGCAGATCTCACAGGATAGAGATCGTGCATATCCGAATATCCAGCTTGCACCGCCGGTGCAAACCGAGTCAATGTGGCCCAATGGTCAGCACGGGTATTGAAGAGCTCTAACCTCAAGGCCCGGTTTTCACGGTCCTTATCCTCGAGCATCTCAGCAGTGCTGCGAGTCCGTGAATCCTCCTGGGTGGGGTCAGCATAGATAGCCTGGAGATACCCTTGTGCTCCCGGAAGTGATCCTGGCATATACCGGAAATCAGAGTCCCGAAATAGGCCGGACCTGACTCGCATGATGGTCATCATAGAGTAGGCGGCGTCCTGCACAGCCATCTCAATAGTAACCCCGAGTCCATAGGAGCAGTGAAGGGGCTCGGTGGACCCAGGATAAGATGGAAATATCCTGACAGTGCAGAGATACTGGCTTTGATTAAAGTCTCAGAATTGCTCTTCGACCGTGTACTCAGGATACCAACGGTATCCAGCCTCAGTCATTACCCTGACCAACATGGCGGTATGACCGGGTACATCTAGGCATCGAGTCAGGCGAACCACTTGATTGAGGTCGCGAGTGGCCATCTGAAAACACAATCATAATGCAAAGGCATTAGAATTTCTAGCAAAATTTCGGCAGCATAACAGCTGTAAATGCTCAAGAAGGATTTGAGACATTTGACAAAGGATTTCATACACACTCAACATCATCATATCACGTTCTGAGTCCATCCTAGCAACATAATGTGATAGTAGAATTGAACTAGGCTTGTATCCATCAAACCTATAAGGTACTACTGATTAGTAACACATGATCCTGATAAAGAGAATAGATCCTAATTCCTTAACCCCCGGTGGAAGAATAGACTGACTCAGATCAGAATGTCATAAGATAAAGGAGTAAAAAGAGCCTTACGTTCCACCCACAAACAATTCCCCTACATATAACTAAAGAATTTGTAGACTCAACATCGACCAGTTTGGCTTGGAGAACCTACAGGCAGTCCGGCTCTGATGCCAACGCTGTCAGGACCCCGACTCGATGTCACATCGATCTAGCCGGTAACACCTCATATCACTTTGCGGCCTCATGCACGGTATCCCCACGGGTGTCGCCTCACCTTTGCCCGGGACCGTTTGCGCCTTTTGGCTCACGTATATGATAGTGTCGCTAGCATCCATATGATAAGGAGCCCGGGCTGACATGACTAGTCGTAAACCCAAAGTGGCACAGACTTACAGGGACAGGCATCCATGACCCAGCTTCGAACGTGTCGGTCATCAGCAAGTGGGTCCGGGCTGTAGCACTGGGCTAGCAGGACTCCGGTAAGCCGGGCTGTAGCGGGCTAACAGGACTCCGGTACTCAATGCGTGACATTTCCCCGAAGGGACAGACACCGGAACGAAGAAGGACACATGCCGGCCAGCCTAAGTGTTCCAGAGCAGTAGCAAGCTACCATGGCTCAGCGGTAACACTAGGAGACATTTCCCGGTAAGAGAGGCTACTAAAGATAAACAACTAGATAGTCAGATCCCACACATACCAAGCATTTCAATCATACACACAATATGCTCGATATGTGCAAATACAACAAGGCATCACAACATGACTCTACGACACAAGTACTTTATTTAAGGCTCAGAGAGCCATACATAACATACACAAAGGTACGGGTCACACGACCCAGCATTCACGTCATACAGTCATACAAACCAGCAGCGGAAGTAACTTGTCTGAGTACAGACAACTAGAAAAATAAAAGAGGCTTGGAAAGCCAAGCTATACTACGCGGTCCTTCACAAGCTCAGGATCACCACCTGGGCCTTAGCCTACTCATTGATGTCAACATCTACGTAGAACCCATCAGAAGGGGTTGCAGCGTCTTCTGTAAAAATGTAAATTATAGCAACATGAGTACAAAGGTACTCAGCAAGACTTACATCAGATCCTACATACATGCATATTATCAAGAAGGGTTGGTGGAGTTGTTGCAGCAAGCCAGCTCTGACTCTTGGCTAGGCTAACCTACGAGACTCCAACTTGAAATGGTTTTGCGTACACGAGTCCACTACTCACCAATTCAATACACTACCGAGGATCCACCTCCGTCTTCCTACGGAAGAGCCATCCTCGGCACTCACACTTATCTTGAGGCTTTTATTAGTTTCCATTTACTTGTCTATGAACTGTATAGGCAACCAAGTAGTCCTTTACCGCCGACGCGGCTATTCGAATAGATCATGATAACCCTGCAGGGGTGTACTTCTTCATACATGTTTCCACCACTTAGCGTCTGCACACGACATGTGCTCGGCAGACTTCAAGCGAAAGCCGACGTGGGTGTAGACCACGACCTACCTAAACACCTAAGTCTCTAGTCCAGGTTTATCGCCTATCCAGGTTCCATCCGCAGGGAGTCCGGCCGAGGTTTCCCCATACGGCCCCGAACGATGTGAACAGGGTTCCCGAGATACCTAACAGGTATTCGGTACACCGTGCCACGTACCTACCGCATCACAGCCCACCCCTACGGTCAGCGCTGTCCAGGGCCTCCAGTAGGCTACAAACACCAGAAACTACGTGCAACTCCTGGACAGAGAGCTAGGGTGAATAAGAAGTCGAGCGGGGTCATATTTCAGGGCCCAATGCATGGTAGTAGCTGTATCTTAAATCACACATACAGATCTCAGTGCTTAAGGTCGGCTTCAATGAAACAACCCACCATGTACTCCTACATGGCCTCTCATCGATACCTTTACCAAATCGTGTTCACCACACCACTCTCATTACCGACATAATCATTTCACTCTAGCCATCACCCAGATGAACCAGACCTGACACGACTCTAAGCATAGCAGGCATAGCAAGGTAGGAACAACACATACATATGGCTCAATCAACTCCTACACATGCTAGTGGGTTTCATCTAGTTACTGTGGCAATGACAGGTCATGCAGAGGAAATGGGTTCAACTACCGTAGCACACAGCAGTTTGAAACGCGTTGTCTTAATGCAGTAAAAGAGAGCAGGAGCGAGAACATGGGATTGTACCGATATGATCAAATGGTTGGTTGCTTTCCTGATGGTTCGATGCACTGATACGGTTCTTCGTTAGGGTAATCACGGTACTCCTCGGGGGCAGAACCTGCCGCAAAGAACACCGGTACACAACCATCACCAAACAATGTGCAACAATATGATGCATGCATGAAACATAGCAATATGAGTGTGTTGGGCTAATGCAACTAAGACCAGAAGGGTTTGAACCAATTTGAATCAAAGATTCAAATTCCAAACTCAAACATGGCCTTTTAAAGTGTTTTTCCTTGTTCTGTATTAAACATCAGGTTAACTTGTTTAATCATGCATGAAAATAGTACAGATGGATACATTGGATTTTTCTGATCATTTTTCATATATAATTTGTCTGATTTGGAGTTACAGAATAAAAGTTATGAATTTTTGAAGTTTAAACTTTATTCTGGAATTTCCTATATTAGATTAATTCCAGAAAATCAATTATTGCGTCAGCCTGACGTCAGTGTGACGTCAGCAGGTCAACGGAACACGTTCGGGTCAAACCTGACAGTGGGTCCCGCGTGTCAGTGTGATTAGATTAATTAAAGTTTAATTAAAACTAAACATGTTTAATTAACAGGGCTGGGCCCCACCTGTCATTGACTCAGGGGAGTCAACCAGGGCCCACCCGTGGTCAAACCCGGGTCGGCTGCACCGGCGTTTAGCCGCCGGCGAGCCCGACATGGCGGCGAAAGTGGTTTTGGCCGTTTCGGCTACCAAATGGGTCGCGGAGACCACCGGAGTGGAGCTGAGGACGAGCCACAGCTCTTGGTGGAGTCCGTTGGGGTCGG
Source organism: Triticum dicoccoides (assembly GCF_002162155.2). Taxonomy (NCBI): domain Eukaryota; kingdom Viridiplantae; phylum Streptophyta; class Magnoliopsida; order Poales; family Poaceae; genus Triticum; species Triticum dicoccoides. Next base: position 590,054,132 of record NC_041386.1, read on the forward strand.
GGTGGCCGGAGTTGGCGCCGGCGACGACTTTGGCGGCCACCGGGGTTCGGCCGAAGACGAACTTGACGCTAGAGGGGTCGGTGAGGCTTGGGGAGTGGCTAGCTAGATGCTAAGTGACACGGTGAGCATGATGGACACCGTGGAGTGGTCGGAGGGTGACCGGGAGCACATCGGCGACGAGCTCCACGGCGGTGGGTGCGGTTGAGCTCCGGGAGGTCGC
>NC_041386.1:590054371-590054707 GCF_002162155.2 Triticum dicoccoides
GACTTTGGCGGCCACCGGGGTTCGGCCGAAGACGAACTTGACGCTAGAGGGGTCGGTGAGGCTCGGGGAGTGGCTAGCTAGGTGCTAAGTGACACGGTGAGCATGATGGACACCGTGGAGTGGTCGGAGGGTGACCGGGAGCACGTCGGCGACGAGCTCCACGGCGGTGGGTGCGGTTGAGCTCCGGGAGGTTGCTACACGGCTCGGGAGCAAGAAAAGGAGGGGGGGGGGAAGATGGCTAAGCTCACAGTGAGTGCGACGAAGCCCTTGGTGTGGCCGGAGATGGACCGGAGCGACGACGGCGTTGAAGGGGATCTCCGGCGACGGCGGTTCGGG
>NC_041386.1:590055078-590080098 GCF_002162155.2 Triticum dicoccoides
GGCGGAGCTCCTGGACACGATGAGAGGACGCACGGGCGGCGGGGAGCACGGCTACGACGAAGGCACGGCGATGGTGGCGTCGGCCATGGCGGGGGAGCGCGAGGGGGAGGAGTTGGAGAGGAGAGGGGGTGTCTGGGGGGTTCGGGGGAGCGAGAGAGGCTGATCCACGACGTCACCGGGCGCGAGGAGCAGCGAGGCGGCGAGCAGGTGCGTGGCGCACGCTGCGGTCGCCGTCGGGCACCTGCCTGCCTCCCTGGCCGGCAAGCAGCTCGCTGGAGCGGCGCTGGGCTGGGCCGGGTGCTGGGCGCCAGGTAAGTTTTTTCCATTTCTTTCTGTTTTCTGTTTTTTAATACTTCTGCAACTTTGTTGAATTAAATAAAATACTTAGGCAACTCCTAAAATCACCAAACTACTCCTGGTCCATAGTTGGATTATTTCCAACATGAAACATTTTAGTTTGGAAATATTTGAGCATTTAAATATTTTATATAATTTTAAATGCCCAAATTCAAATATTTATGATTTAATTCAAAAACCCTAAGATGGCCTAGGAAAATGTGCATCACTTTTGGCAGAGGTTCTGAACCAAGACAAAAATGATGGGCATTTTAGAAGGGCATTTCAGGTTCATTGAAAAAGTTTTTAGTAAATCCTAGTTGGTTTCAGAGGGGACTGGGGGTTCTGTCATCCCCATTTCAGGTTTCTGGTGAAAGAATAAACATGATGCAACACTCTAATGCATGACTAGCTAGGGTGTGACAAGACCATCCACTTGCCTCCCGCTCCGGACATGGCTGGAGAAGGTTGAGGTGGGGTGTGCGGACTTGGGCGCTGGAGCTCGAGTGCGCGGAAATGGATAGGCAAAGGAGGAAGAAGGCGTGGATGAAAAGGTGGATCCTTATCCCCTTATATGGGCGGACGCGACTATGTGTCCCCACCAGCCTGGTAAAACTCTCTTATCTCCCAAGCACCGTAATCGATGGCGCGGTTGGGTTACCCACGCCCTTATTGATGAGAGTCCCAAAATGAGGGGACACAATCTCTGCTTTGACAAGACGTGCCAAGGAAACCGCCTCACTAAACGCGCAGAGGTGGGACAGTAAAACGATTCGAATAAAGACTTGGCCGTGGTGTGATGTCACGCTACGGAATACGTCAGCAGATTAGATTTGTGTAAATATTGTTCTCTCTATGGCAATATGTGGAAACTTATTTTGCAGAGCCAGACACTACCTTTGTGTTCAAAATCTTCTATGAAGTACTTTGAGGAGGAACCCGCCTTGCAATGCCGAAGACAATCTGCGCGCCGGACTCGTCGTCATTGAAGCCTGGTTCAGGGGCTACTAAGGGAGTCCTGGATTAGGGGGTGTCCGGATAGCCGGACTATACCTTCGGCCGGACTCCTAGACTATGAAGATACAAGATTGAAGACTTCGTCTCGTGTCCGGAAGGGACTTTCCTTGGCGTGGAAGGCAAGCTTGGCGATACGGATATGTAGATCTCCTACCATTGTAACCGACTCTGTGTAACCCTAGCCCACTCCAGTGTCTATATAAACCGGAGGGTTTTAGTCCATAGGACGAACAACAATCATACCATAGGCTAGCTTCTAGGGTTTAGCCTCCTTGATCTCGTGGTAGATCTACTCTTGTACTACCCATATCATCAATATTAATCAAGAAGGACGTAGGGTTTTACCTCCATCAAGAGGGCCCGAACGTGGGTAAAACATCGTGTCCCCTGCCTCCTGTTACCATCCGGCCTAGACGCACAGTTCGGGACCCCCTATCCGAGATCCGCCGGTTTTGACACCGACACCGACCAACGAGCCTACAAAGGAATTACTCACTTCCAGTGGGGAGCATCATGGAATTGGTGATGAAGGAGGATTGGTGATGACGAAGACCGAAGATTCCCCTCTCTGGAGCCCCGAACGGGCTCCAGATCTGGCATCCCGATGAAGAACAGGAGGTAGCGGCGGCTCTGTATCGTGAGATGCGATGAAACTTCATCTCCTATTTTTTCTGGAAAAAAAGAATTTTATAGCGTTGGAATTAGGGTCAGAGGGCCTTGAGGGCCCCACCACCCGCTAGGGCGTGCCAGAGCGCGCCCTGGTGTCTTGTGGGCAGCCAACCCCCTCTAGTGGGTTTTGGTTCCAAAAATTATTATTTATTCCAAAATAATTCTCCAAAAAGTTTCGTCCAATTCTGAGAACTTCTATTTCTGCACAAAAACAACACCATGGTAGTTCTGCTGAAAACAACGTCATTCCGAGTTAGTTTCATTCAAATCATGCAAATTAGAGTCCAAAACAAGAGCAAAGGCATTAGGAAAAGTAGATACGATGGAGACGTATCAGCTCCCCCAAGCTTGACCCATTGTTTGTCCTCAAGCAATTCGGTTGAGAAACTGAAAGTGATAAAGAAAAACTTTTACGAACACTTTTGTTCTTGTTTACATATATATGATTCAATAGCACCCGGGTTTTCAGCAAAGATCATGACTAAGCATATCAACAATAACTCTTAGAAATTATATTAACTCATATGAATGGCATAATCAACTACCGAGCAATAATAAGATATCTCAAATGCTAACACTTTGTCAAAACAATCATGATATAATATGACAATAATGGTATCTCGCTAGCCCTTTCCGAGACCGCAAAACATAAATGCAGAGCACCTCCAAAGTTCAAGCAACGACTAAACATTGTAATTCTTGGTAGAAAGGATCCAATCATGATGCTCTCAGGTATGGCGCTTGTTTGAGAAGGTGATGACTCAACAATGAATTACAATGGAAGATACTGACCACCCCCTATCGCTCCATGAGCGGTCTAGGAAAAGAAAACAGATGTTCATTTGAAATTTTAGAGGTGGCACATGGAAATTTATTTGGAACGGTAGGGTAATACCATATATAGGTAGATATAGTGGATTCATCTGGAATAACTTTGGTTTAATGATTTTGATGCACAAGCAAGTATTCCCGCTTAGTACAGGTGAAGGCTAGCAAATAGGTTGAGAAGCAGCCATCTAAATGGAGAAAACGGTCATGAACATGCATTATGAATATTTAACATTGAATACTAGTATAAGTAGGATACTGACACCATGAACATAAATATTATAGAGGCTATGTTGCTTTTGATTCAACTACATGCGTGAACATGCGCCAAGTCAAGCCACTTGAAACATTCAGAGGAGGATACCATATCATCATACTACATCACAGTCACTTTAATGCATGTTGACACCTAAGATAAATCATTATCCACTCCTAGCTACTTAAGCATGGCATGAGAAACTATAATCTCTAATTGTCATTGCAAACATGTTTGATCATAACATGATGAATCATGGATACTGAGTTAAACATATTTACAAAACCAAAACCAAAAACAAGTTGAGTTCATAACTGCTTTTCTTTGCCACAATCACTTCATCAAATATCGTCATTATTGCCTTTCACTTGCATGACCGAATGATATGAAAATAATAATAGTGCAGAGTGTCGTGGACTAAGCTGAAATCTGCAAACATTTTATTAAAAAGGAGAAGACAAGGTAATTTGGTCTCTTTGTTAGATCAATAACAATGCATATGAGAGCCACTCAACATTTTCATTTTGGTCTTCCCCTTGGTATGACTCAATAAAAAGAAAAGAATTTCAGAGAAACACACTGAGATATTTTTGGAGTTTTTAGTTTTTCTTGATGAAAGCAAATTAAATAAGGAAAAAAAACGAAAAAAAACTATTTACACAGGAAAGCTCCCAACGAGCAAAAGAAGAATTGAGAAATATTTTTTTCATTTTCTTTTAATACTACAAGTAATTAAGCTAGAAAGTAAAACCGAAAAGAAGCAAGAAATAGTTTTGGATTTTCTCAAAGTTTTTCAAACACACAAGAAGAAAGCGAGAAAATAAATCTAACATGGATAGTATAATGAAAAAGTGTGGACACCGATAACTGGAATGAAATGTGTGAGACGGCCGGAATATAATGTTTGTGGAAATACGTACTCCCCCAAGCTTAGGCTTTTGGCCCAGCTTGGTAATCACCATCCATAGTAGTCATCCGGTCCCATGTGGAAGTGCGGGGGCGGTTGCACCTGAGCATCCCACTCCTGGGGCTCATGTTCTACCGCTGCGTGGGCGTTCCGGTAGGCAATAATGTCCGCTGGCATGATCATGTATCCATTCCTGGTGATAGAATCAAACAAAGCAGGTGCAGGAAACGGGATAATATCACGGGTTTTCTCACTGAAAACCAAGTTGTAACGAATGTTGTTAAAGGAACCAGCAATGTTAATAAACTGGTGATCTTTCATCGCCTGGTGATCTAGATAAATTCAAGGCAACCGATAGTCATGCTGGCGTATCTGAACATTAAAGTGACTCGCTAAGCGAGTGGCATAAATACCACCATGTATCTTGCCCTTAGTTCTGTTAAGGTGTAAACGACATGCAATAATAGCTCCTAAGTTAAAGGTGTGATCATCATGTAGTGCACGGCGTAAAATGGCAAGGTCGGGAGAAATCAATGCACGAGCTTTCTCCCTAGCAGTTAAACACATCGCGTTGAGTAAAGCAAAGTAATGCACTGAAGGAAACTGCAAACTAGTGGCGGTGGCTTTTGACACGCCTCTTTCCTCACCATGTGTTAAAGTGAGGAGAAAGTCCTCAAACTCTGCCGGTCTAGACTCTCTTAATTCCCCGTCAGAGGGAATCAAACATATCTCGCAAAACTCAGTGAGCGGTATCTGATGGGTTTTAGTGAAGGAAATATGCCCTAGAGGCAATAATAAAGTTGTTGTTTATATTTCCTTATATCATGATAAATGTTTATTATTCATGCTAGATTTGTATTAACTGGAAACTTGATACATGTGTAGATACATAGACAAAACATAGTGTCCCTAGTAAGCCTCTACTAGACTAGCTCGTTAATCAAAGATGGTTAAGTTTCCTAACCATAGACATGTGTTGTCATTTGATGAACAACATCACATCATTAGGAGAATGATGTGATGGGCAAGACCCATCCGTTAGCTTAGCATAATGATCGTTAAGTTTTATTGCTATTCTTTCTTCATGACTTATACATATTCCTCTAACTATGAGATTATGCAACTCTTGAATACTGGAGGAACACCTTGTGTGCTACCAAATGTCACAACGTCACTGGGTGATATAAAGATGCTCTACAGGTGTCATCGAAGGTGATTGTTGGGTTGGCATAGATCGAGATTGGGATTTATCACTCCGAGTATCGGAGAGGTATCTCTAGGCCCTCTCGGTAATGCACATCATAATAAGCCTTGCAAGCAATGTGACTAATGAGTTAGTTGCGGGATGATGTATTACGGAACGAGTAAAGAGACTTGCCGGTAACAAGATTGAACTAGGTATGATGATACCGACGATCAAATCTTGGGCAAGTAACATACCGATGAGAAAGGGAATAACGTATGTTGTTATTGCGGTTTGACCGATAAAGATCTTCGTAGAATATGTAGGAACCAATATGAGCATCCATGTTCCGCTATTGGTTATTGACCTGAGATGTGTCTCAGTCATGTCTACATAGTTATCGAACCCGTAGGGTCCGCACGCTTAACGTTTGATGATGATTTGTATTATGAGTTATGTGTTTTGGTGACCGAAGTTTATTTGGAGTCCTGAATGAGATCACGGACATGACGAGGAGTCTGGAAATGGTCGAGAGGTTAAGATTCATATATTGTAGAGTAGTATTCAGACATCGGAATGGTTCCGAGTGATTCGGGTATTTTTCCGGAGTACCGAGGGGTTATCGAAACCCCCGGGGAAGTGTTGGCCCTACATGGGCCTAAGGGAGAGAGAGGGAAGCCCGCGGGAGGGTGGCGCCCCCCTCCTAGGGAGTCTGAATAGGACAAGTATGAGGGGACGCAGCCCCCTTTCCTCTCCCTCTCTTTCTCCTTCCTTTTCCCTCCGGTGGAAGAAAGGAAAAGTGGGAGGGGGCGAATCCTACTAGGAGTGGAGTCATAGTAGGACTCCCCCCATGGCGCGCCCCCTCCTAGCCGGCCGCCTCATCCTCCCCTTCTTTATATACGATGGCGGGGGGCACTCCAAAGGCACACCAATAGTTCTCATAGCCGTGTGCGATGCACCCCTCCACAGTTTACTCCTCCTGTCCTAGCGTCTTATTGCTTAGGTGAAGCCCTGCGCAGATCACATCACCATCACCGTCATCATGTCGTCGTGCTGACGAAACTCTCCTTCGACCCTCTGCTGGATCAAGAATTTGAGGGACGTCATCGAGCTGAACGTTTGCTGAACTCGGAGGTGCCGTATGTTCGGTACTAGATCGGTTGGATCGTGAAGACGTTCGACTACATCAACCGCGTTAACCTAACGCTTTCGCATTGGGTCTACGAGGGTACATGGACACACTCTCCCCCTCTCGTTGCTATGCATCTCCTAGATAGATCTTGCATGATCGTAGGGAATTTTTTGAAATTGCATGTTACGTTCCCCAACAGTGGCATCCGAGCCAGGTCTATGCGTAGATGATATGCATGAGTAGAACACAAAGAGTTGTGGGCGATAATAGTCATACTTCTTACCACCAACATCTTATTTTGATTCGGCGGTATTGTTGGATGAAGCGGCCCGGACCAACATTACATGACCACGTTCATGAGACCGGTTCTATCGACGAGCTTTGCACATAGGTGGCTGGCGGGTGTCTGTTTCTCCAACTTTAGTTGAATCGAATTAGACTACGACCGGTCCTTGTTGAAGGTTAAAACATCACACTTGATGAAAAATCGTTGTGGTTTTGATGCGTAGGTAAGAACGGTTCTTGCTATAAGCCCGTAGCAGCCACGTAAAACTTGCAATAACAAAGTAGAGGACGTCTAACTTGTTTTTGCAGGGCATGTTGTGCTGTGATATGGTCAAGGCGTGATGAGATATAAATTGTTGTATGAGATGATCATGTTTTGTAAAAGTTATCGGCAACTGGCAGGGGTCTTATGGTTGTCGCTTTATAGTATGAAATGCAATCGCCATGTAATTGCTTTACTTTATCACTAAGCGGTAGCGATAGTCGTAGAAGCAATAGTTGACGAGACGACAACGATGCTACAATGGAGATCAAGGTGTCAAGCTGGTGACGATGTAGATCATGACGGTGCTTTGGAGATGGAGATCAAAGGCACAAGATGATGATGGCCATATCATGTCACATATTTTGATTGCATGTGATGTTTATCTTTTATGCATCTTATTTTTCTTAGTACGGCAGTAGCATAATAAGATGTTTCCTCACTAAAAAATTCAAGAAATAAGTGTTCTCCCTGAGTATGCATCGTTGCGAGAGTTCGTCGTGCCGAGACACCACGTGATGATCGGGTGTGATAAGCTCTACGTTCACATAAAACGGGTGCAAGACAGTTTTGCATGTGCGGAATACTCGGGTTAAACTTGATGAGCCTAGCATGTACATACATGGCCTCGGGACACTGGAGACCGAAAGGTTGAACGTGAATCATATAGTAGATATGATCAACATAGAGATGTTCACCATTGAAAACTACTCCATCTCACGTGATGATCGGACATGGTTTAGTTGATATGGATCATGTGATCATTTAGATGACTCGAGGGATGTCTATCTACTAAGTGGGAATTCTTAAGTAATATGATTAATTGAACTTAATTTATCATGAACTTAGTCCTGATAGTATTTGCATATCTATGTTGTAGATCAATAGCTTGCGATGTAGCTCCCCTTTTATTTTTGATATGTTCCTAGAGAAAAATAAGTTGAAAGATGATGGTAGCAATGATGCAGACTGGGTCCGTGATCTGAGGATTATCCTCATTGCTGCACAAAAGCATTATGTCCTTGATGCACCGCTAGGTGACGGACCTATTGTAGGAGCAGATGCAGATGTTATGAATGTTTGGCAAGCTCGGTATGATGACTACTTGATAGTTTAGTGCACCATGCTTTACGGCTTAGAACCGGGACTTCAAAAATGTTTTGAACGCCACAGAGCATATAAGATGTTCTAAGAGATGAAATTGGTATTTCAAACTAATGCCCGAGTTAAGAGGTATATGACCTCCGACAAGTACTTTGCCTACAAGATGGAGGAGAATAGCTCAACTAGTGAGCATGTGCTTAGAATGTCTGAGTACTACAATCGCTTGAATCAAGTGGGAGTTAATGTTCCAGATAAGATAGTGATTGACAGAGTTCTCTAGTCACTATCGCCAAGTTACTCGAACTTCATGATGAACTATAATGTGCACGGGATGAAGAAAACTATTCACGAGCTCTTCGCAATGCTAAAATCGGCGAAGATAGAAATCAAGAAAGAGCATCAAGTGTTGATGGTTAACAAGACCACTAGTTTTAAGAAAAGGGGCAAAGGAAAAGAAAGGGAACTTCAAGAAAGAATGGCAAGCAAGTTGCCACACCCGTGAAGAAACCCAATGCTAGACCTAAGCCTGGAACTGAGTGCTTCTACTGCAAAGGGAATGGTCACTGGAAGCGGAACTACCCCAAATACTTGGCGGATAAGAAGGATGGCAAAGTGAACAAATGTGTATTTGATATACATGTTATTGATGTGTACTTTACTAGTGTTCATAGTAACCCCAGGGTATTTGATACCGGTTCAGTTGCTAAGATTAGTAACCCGAAATAGGAATTGCAAAATGAACAGAGACTAGTTAAGGGCGAGGTGACGATGTGTGTTGGAAGTGATTCCAAGGTTGATAAGATCACTATCACACACTCCCTCTACCTTCGAGATTAGTGTTGGACCAAAATAAATGTTGTTTGGTGTTTGCGTTGAGCATGAATATGATTGTATCATGTTTATTGCGATACGGTTATTCATTTAAGTCAGAGAATAATTGTTGTTCTATTTACATGAATAAAACCTTCTATGGTCATACACCCAATGTAAATGGTTGATTGAATCTCGATCATAGTGATACACATATTCATAATATTGATGCCAAAAGATGCAAAGTTGATAATGATAGTGCAACATATTTGTGGCACTGCCGTTTAGGTTATATTGGTGTAAAGCGCATGAAGAAACTCCACGCGGATGGATTTTTGCAATCACTTGATTATGAATCATTTGATACTTGTGAACCATGCCTCATGGGCAAGATGACTAAGACTCCATTCTCCGGAACAATGGAGCGAGCCACTGACTTACTGGAAATAATACATACCGATGTATGCGGTCCGATGAGTGTTGAGGCTCGCGGCGGGTATCATTATTTTCTAACCTTCACAGATGATTTGAGCAGATATGGGTATATCTACTTAATAAAACACAAGTCTGAAACATTTGAAAAGTTCAAAGAATTTTAGAGTGAAGTAGAGGATCATCGTAGCAAGAAAATAAAGTTTCTATGATTTGATCGCGGAGGCGAATATTTGAGTTACGAGTTTGGCTTTCATTTAAAACAATGTGGAATAGTTTCACAACTCACGCCACCTAGAACACCACAGCGTAATGGTGTGTCCAAACGTTGTAACTATACTTTATTGATATGGTGCGATCTATGATGTCTCTTACTGATCTACCACTATCGTTTTGGGGTTATGCATTAGAGATAGCTGCATTCATGTTAAATAGGGCACCATATGAATCCGTTGAGACGACACCTTATGAACTGTGGTTTGGCAAAAAACCTAAGATGTCATTTCTTAAAGTTTGGGGTTGTGATGCTTATGTAAGAAAGATTGAGATTGATAAGCTCGAACCCAAATCGGAGAAGTGCGTCTTCATAGGATACTCAAAAGAAACTATTGGGTACACCTTCTATCACAGATCCGTAGGCAAGATCTTTGTTGCTAAGAATGGATCCTTTCTAGAGAAGGAGTTTGTCTTGAAAGAAGTGAGTAGGAGGAAAGTAGAACTTGATGAGGTAATTGTACCTTATCTCGAATCGGAAAGTAGCTCATCACAGAAAACCGTTCCCGTGATGCCTACACCAACTAGTGAGGAAGCTAATAATAATGATCATGAAACTTCAGATAAAGTTACTACCGAACCTTGTAGGTCAACCAAAGCATGTTCTGCACCAGAGTTGTACAGTAATCCTATTCTGGAAGTCATGTTACTAGACCATGACGAACCTACGAACTATGAGGAAGCGACAATGAGCCCAGATTCCACGAAATGGCTTGAGGCCATGAAATCTGAGATGGGATCCATGTATGAGAACAAAATATGGACTTTGGTTGACTTTCCCAATGATCAGCAAGCCATTGAGAATAAATGGATCTTCAAGAGGAAGACATACGCTGATGGTAGTGTTACTATCTACAAAGCTCGACTTATCGAAAAGGTTTTCGACAAGTTCAAGGTGTTGAATACGATGAGATTTTCTCACTCACAACGATGCTTAAGTCTGTCCGAATCATGTTAGCAATTGCTGCATTTTATAAAATCTGGCAAATGGATGTCAAAACTGCATTCCTTAATGGATTTCTTAAAGAAGAGTTGTATATGATGCAACCAAAAAGGTTTTGTCGATCCTAAAAGGTGCTAACAAAGTATGCAAACTCCAGCGATCCATCTATGGACTGGTGCAAGCATCTCGGAGTTGGAATATATGCTTTGATAAGATGATCAAAGCATATGGTTTGTACAGAATTATGGTGAAGCCTGTATTTACAAGAAAGTGAGTGGGAGCACTACAACCTTTCTGGTAAGTATATGTGAATGCCATATTGTTGAGCGGAAATGATGTAGAACTTTCTGGAAAGCATAAAGAAGTGTTTTAAAGGAGTTTTTCAAAGAAAGACCTCGGTGAAGCTGCTTATATATTGAGCATCAAGATCTACAGATATAGATCAAGACGCTTGATAGGACTTCCACAAAACACATACCTTGACAAGATTTTGAAGGAGTTCAAAATGGATCAGTCAAAGAAAGGGTTATTACCTGTGTTACAAGGTGTGAAGTTGAGTAAGACTCGAAACCCGACCACGACAGAATATATAGAGAGAATGAAAGTCATTCCCTATGCCTCAACCACAGGTTCTATAAATTATGCTATGTTGTGTACCAGAGCTATTGTGTACCTTACCATGATTTTGGCAAGGGGGTACGATAGTGATCCAGGAGTGGATCACTGGACAGCGATCAAAGTTAGCCTTAGTTACCTAAGAAGACTAAGGAAATATTTCTCGGTTATGGAGGTGGTAAAGAGTTCGTCATAAAGAGTTACGTCGATGCAAGCTTTGACACTAATCCAGATGACTCTGAGTCTCGATCTGGATACATATTGAAAGTGGGAGCAATTAGCTATAGTAGCTCCATGCAGAGCATTGTAGACATAGAAAAATTGCAGAATACATACGGATCTGAATGTGGCAGACCCGTTGACTAAACTTCTCTCACAAGCAAAACATGATCACACCTTAGTACTCTTTGGGTGTTAATCACATGGCGATGTGAACTAGATTATTGACTCTAGTAAACCTTTGGGTGTTTGTCACATGTTTATGTGAACTATTGGTGTTAAATCACATGGCGATGTGAACTAGATTATTGACTCTAGTGCAAGTGGGAGACTGAAGGAAATATGCCCTAGAGACAATAATAAATTGTTATTTATATTTCCTTATGCATGACAAATGTTTATTATTCATGCTAGAATTGTATTAACCAGAAACTTGATAGATGTGTGGATACATAGACAAAACACTGTGTCCCTAGTAAGCCTCTACTAGACTAGCTCGTTAATCAAAGGTGGTTAAGTTTCCTAACCATAGACATGTGTTGTCAATTGATGAACGGGATCACATCATTAGGATAATGATGTGATGGACAAGACCCATCCCTTAGCTTAGCATAATAATCGTTAAGTTTTATTGCTATTCCTTTCTTCATGACTAATACATATTCCTCTGACTATGAGATTATGCAACTCCCGAATACCGGAGGAACACCTTGTGTGCTATCAAATGTCACAACGTAACTGGGTGATTATTGATATGTCTCCAACGTATCTATAATTTTTGATTTCTCCATGCTATTATATTATCTATTTTGGATGTTTAATGGGCTTTAATATGCTCTTTTATATTATTTTTGGGACTAACCTATTAACCAGAGGCCTAGTGTCAGTTTCTGTTTTTTTTCCTATTTCAGTGTTTCGCAGAAAAGGAATACCAAACGGAAGGAAACCTTCGCGATGATCTTTCTTGGACCGAAAGCAAACCAGGAGAATTGGAGTGGAAGTCTGGAACTCCGTGAGGCGGCCACGAGGCAGGAGGGCGCACCCCCACCCTCGTGGGCTCCATGGAGCTCCACCGACATACTTCTTTCGCCTATATATACCCTTATACCCTAGAAACATCAGGGGGAGCCACGAAACCACTTTTCCACCGCCACAACCTTCTGTACCCGCGAGATCCCATCTCCGGGCCTTTTCCGGTGATCTGCCGAAGGGGGAATCAACCACAGAGGGTTTCTACATCAACACCATAGCCTCTCCGATGAAGCGCGAGTAGTTTACCACAGACCTTCAGGTCCATAGTTATTAGCTACATGGCTTCTTCTCTCTCTTTGATCTTCAATACAAAGTTCTCCTTGATGTTCTTGGAGATATATTCGATGTAATACTCTTTTGCAGTGTGTTTGCCGAGATCCGATGAATTGTGGGTTTGTGAACTTGATTATCTTTGATATTATTTGGTTATTGTCTGAATTCTTATATGCATGATTTGATATCTTTGCAAGTCTCTTCGAATTATCGGTTTAGTTTGGCCTACTAGATTGATCTTTCTTGCAATGGGAGAAGTGCTTAGCTTTGGGTTCAATCTTGCGGTGTCCTTTCCCAGTGACAGTAGGGGCAACAAGGCACGTATTGTATTGTTTCCATCGAGGATAAAAAGGTGGGGTTTATATCATATTGCTTGAGTTTATCCCTCTACATCATGTCATCTTGCTTAATGAGTTACTCTATTCTTATGAACTTAATAATCTAGATGCATGCTGGAGAGCGGTCGATGTGTGGAGTAATAGTAGTAGATGCAGAATCGTTTTGATCTACTTGACACGGACATGATGCTTATATTCATGATCATTGCCTTAGATATCTTCATAACTATGCACTTTTCTATCAATTGCTCGGCAGTAATTTGTTCACCCACGGTAATACATGCTATCATGAGAGAAGCCACTAGTGAAACCTATGGCGCCCGGGTCTCTTTCTTATTATATTGCATCTCTTCTATTATCGCATCTCGTTTACTATTTTGCAGTCTTTACTTTCCAATCTATACAACAAAATACCAAAAATATTTATCTTACTATCTCTATCAGATCTCACTTTCGCAAGTGACCGTGAAGGGATTGACAACCCCTTTATCGCTTTGGTTGCAAGGTTCTTGATTGTTTGTGCAGGTACTAGGTGACTTGCACCTTGTCTCCTACTAGATTGATACCTTGGTTCTGAAAAAACTAAGGGAAATACTTACGCTACCTTGCTGCATCACCCTTTCCTCTTCAAGGGAAAACCAATGCATGCTCAAGAGGTAGCAAGAAGGATTTCTGGCACCGTTGCCGGGGAGATCTATGCCAAGTCAAGACATATCAAGTACCCATCATAAACTCTTCTCCCTCGCATTACCTTATTTTCCATTTGCCTCTCGTTTTCCTCTCCCCCACTTCACCTTTGCCGTTTTAGTCGCCCCTCTTCCGTTCGTCTCTTTTCGCTTGCTTCTTGTGCGTCCATATGTTAGATCGTTTGTTTCGCCTTCATGGCTAGTTCGCCTATCATTGTTAACACTCCCGATAATGAAGTTTGTTAATTTTAAACAAAGGGAGTGAGAAAACCTAAAAGATGCTTGGTATTGAATTTGCAATGCTCAAAATAGATCTACTAAAAAGCAATCTACTTCCGTTCTTCTTCGCAATTTTTACATAGGCATCACTCCTTGGTATAGATATGTTCTTGACACCATTACTAGAGGGAATTTCTTGGGAAGCCATACTTTTGATTCTTATAATGCTATGATAGATTTTTAAGCCCACCACCTCTTTTGGTCAATGGAACTATTTTAACTTTGGAACATGTGATGCAAAGGCTTGATATTATTGAAAATAAAATTGCCACTGTAGAGTTAATCAAAAATTTGGATAAAAAGATCCACAACCAAATTACTCAATATGGATCTATGGTAGGAGTTACTCTGAAAAAACTTAAGGAAAATTAACCCATAGTTAATGAGAAGATAGATCAAGATTCCACTAGAATTGATAAACTCGAATATATTATTACCAACTTGGGGTCCGCTTTCTCTGCCGTTAAAAATACATCAAATCCTCCTCCTACCAAAGTTGCCAAGTTTATCTATGTTCCTATCAATAAGGGTGAATCTTCTAGTAAGGAAAATGAAGACCTCAAATCAATAAGTGTTCACCCCAACTTTTTAGATATCATTAAGGAACCTTTTGCTACAAATGAATTTCTTGATTTCCTACCTAGGAGTTTGATCATTAGCAAAAACAAAGAACCTCCTAAGGGTTATAAATGTTCAATTGAAGAATTTCATACCGAAGATGGCAATACCTAGATCTATTCTTGCTTTTATGCCTAGCTAGGGGCGTTAAACGATATCGCTTGTTGGGAGGCAAACCAATTTTATTTTTGTTCTTTACTTTTTGTTCCTATTTATTAATAAATAATTTATCTAGCCTTTGTTATGATTGTGTTTTTTATGTTTTAATTAGTGTTTGTGCCAAGTAAAACCTTTAGGATCTTCTTGGGTGATTGTTGTTTGATCTCACAAAAATAATTTTCATGTTTTACCAGGGAGCGATAAAATACCAACTCCAACTGAAGTAGATCAATATACAAATTTTCCTGGTGTTCCTAATTTTTCAGAATTGTTGGAGTTACAGAAGAATTCGAAACCTACATATTGCTACAGACTGTTCTGTTTTTGACAGATTCTGTTCTTCGCGTGTTGTTTGCTTATTTTGATGAATCTATGGCTAGTGTCGGGGGGGGGGTATGAACCATAGAGAAGTTGGAATACAGTAGGTTTAACACTAATATAAATAAAGAATGAGTTAATTACAGTACTTTAAAGTGGTGGTTTGTTTTCTTATACTAACAGAGCTCGCGAGATTTTCTGTTGAGTTTTGTGCTGTGAAGTTTTCAAGTTTTGGGTAAAAATTTGATGGATTTTGGAACAAGGAGTGGCAAGAGCCTAATCTTGGGGATGCCCAAGGCACCCCAAGGTAAAATTCACGGACAACCAAAAGCCTAAGCTTGGGGATGCCCCGGAAGGCATCCCCTCTTTCGTCTTCGTCTATCGGTAACTCTACTTGAGGCTATATTTTTATTCACCACATGATATGTGTTTTGCTTGGAGCGTCTTGTATGATTTGAGACTTTGCTTCTTAGTTTACCACAATCATCCTTTCTCTACACACCTTTTGGGAGGGACACACCTGAATCAGAATTTATTAGAATACTCTATGTGCTTCACTTATATCTTTTGAGCTATACAATTTTGCTCTAGTGCTTCACTTATATCTTTGTAGAGCACGGTGATGGTTTTATTTTATAGAAATTATTGATCTCTCATGCTTCACTTATATT
This sequence comes from Triticum dicoccoides, assembly GCF_002162155.2. Classification (NCBI taxonomy): domain Eukaryota; kingdom Viridiplantae; phylum Streptophyta; class Magnoliopsida; order Poales; family Poaceae; genus Triticum; species Triticum dicoccoides. The sequence goes on from NC_041386.1 coordinate 590,070,724, forward strand.
ATTTTCAGAGTCTTTTAGAACAACATGGTAATTTGTTTTGGCTATAAAACTAGTCCTAATATGATGGGCATCCAAGATGGGTATAATAAAAACTTTTATATAAAGTGCGTTGAATAGTAGGAGAAGTTTGATACTTGATGATTGTTTTGAGACATGAGGATGGTGATATTAGAGTCATGCTAGTTGAGTAATTGTGAATTTGAGCGATACTTGTGTTGAGGTTTGCAAGTCCCGTAGCATGCACGTATGGTAACCGTTGTGTAACAAATTTGAAGCATGAGGTATTTCTTTGATTGGCTTCCTTATGAGTGGCGGTCGGGGACGAGCGATGGTCCTTTCCTACCAATCTATCCCCCTAGGAGCATGCACGTAGTGCTTGGTTTTTGATGACTTGTAGATTTTTGCAATAAGTATGTGAGTTCTTTATGACTAATGTTGACTCCATGGATTATACACACTCTCACCCTTCCACCATTGCTAGCCTCTCTAGTACCATGCAACTTTCGCCGATACCATAAACCCACCATTTACCTTCCTCAAAACAGCCACCGTACCTACCTATTATGACATTTCCATAGCCATTCTGAGATATATTTCCATGCAACTTTCCACCATTCCGTTTATTATGACACGCTCCATCATTGTCATATTGCCTTGCATGATCATGTAGTTGACATCGTATTTGTGGCAAAGCCACCATTCATAATTTTTTCATACATGTCACTCTTGATTCATTTCACATCCCGGTACACCGCCGGAGGCACGGATATAGAGTCATATTTTTGTTCTAAGTATCGAGTTGTAATCTTTGAGTTGTAAATAAATAGAAATGTGATGATCATCATTATTAGAGCATTGTCCCATGTGAGGAAATTAAAAAAAGAAAGGCCAAATAAAAAAATAGAAGGACCAAAAAGGGAAAATAAAAAATGAGAGAAAAAGAGAAGGGACAATGCTACTATCCTTTTTCCACACTTGTGCTTCAAAGTAGCACCATGATCTTCATGATAGAGAGTCTCTTATTTTGTCACTTTCATATACTAGTGGGAAATTTTCATTATAGAACTTGGCTTGTATATTCCAACGATGGGCTTCCTCAAATTCCCTAGGTCTTCGTGAGCAAGCAAGTTGGATGCACACCCACTTAGTTTCTTTTGTTGAGCTTTCATACATTTATAGCTCTAGTGCATCCGTTGCATGGCAATCCCTACTCACTCACATTGACATCTATTGATGGGCATCTCCATAGCCCATTGATACGCCTAGTTGATGTGAGACTATCTTCCTCCTTTTTGTATTGTTCACAACCACCACTCTATTCCACCTATAGTGCTATGTCCATGGCTCACGCTCATGTATTGCGTGAAAGTTGAAAGGGTTTGAGATTACTAAAGTATGAAACTATTGCTTGGCTTGTCATCGGGGTTGTCAATGATTTGAGTATTTTATGTGACGAAGATGGAGCATGACCAAACTATATGATTTTGTAGGGATGAACTTTCTTTGGCCATGTTATTTTGAGAGGACATATTTACTTTGTTAGTATGCTTGAAGTATTATTATTTTTATGCCAATATTAAACTTTTGTCTTGAATATTTTGGATCTGAACATTCATGCCACAATAAGGAAAATTACATTGATAAATATGTTAGGTAGCATTCCACATCAAAAATTCTGTTTTTATCATTTACCTACTCGAGGACGAGCAGGAATTAAGCTTGGGGGTGCTTGCTACGTCTTCAACGTATCTATATTTTTTTATTGTTCCATGCTGTTATATTATTTATTTTGGATGATTAATGGGCTTTAATATGCTCTTTTGTATTATTTTTGGGACTAACCTATTAACCGGAGGCCCCGTGCCAGTTTCTGTTTTTTTGCCTATTTCAGTGTTTCACAGAAAAGGAATACCAAACGGAATCCAAACGGAATGAAACCTTTGCGATGATCTTTCTTGGACCGAAACAAACTAGGAGACTTGGAGTGGAAGTCTGGAACTCCGTGAGGCGGCCACGAGGCGGGAGGGCGCGCCCAGGGGGGTAGGCGCGCCCCCACCCTCATGGACCCCATGGAGCTCCACCGACGTACTTCTTTCGCCTATATATACCCTTATACCCTAGAAACATCAGGGGAGCCACGAAACCACTTTTCCACTGCCGCAACCTTTTGTACCCGTGACATCCCATCTTGGTGCCTTTTCCAGCGATCTACTAGAGGGGGAATCGATCACGGAGGGCTTCTACATCAACACCATAGCCTCTCCGATGAAGCGTGAGTAGTTTACCTCAGACCTTCGGGTCCATAGTTATTAGCTAGATGGATTCATATCTCTCTTTGATCTTCAATATAAAGTTCTCATCGATGTTCTTGGAGATCTTTTCGATGTAATACTCTTTTGCGGTGTGTTTGCCGAGATCCGATGAATTGTGGGTTTATGAACTTGATTGTCTATGAATACTATTTGGTTCTTCTCTAAATTCTTATATGCATGATTTGATATCTTTGCAAGTCTCTTTGAATTATTGGTTTAGTTTGGCCTACTAGATTGATCTTTATTGTAATGGGAGAAGTGCTTAGCTTTGGGTTCAATCTTGCGGTGTCCTTTCCCAGTGACAGTAGGGGCAACAAGGCACGTATTGTATTGTTTCCATCGAGGATAAAAAGGTGGGGTTTATATCATATTGCTTGAGTTTATCCCTCTACATCATGTCATCTTGCTTAATGCGTTACTCTATTCTTATGAACTTAATAATCTAGATGCATGCTGGAGAGCGATCGATGTGTGGAGTAATAGTAGTAGATGCAGAATCGTTTTGATCTACTTGACACGGACATGATGCTTATATTCATGATCATTGCCTTAGATATCTTCATAACTATGCACTTTTCTATCAATTGCTCGGCAGTAATTTGTTCACCCACGGTAATACATGCTATCATGAGAGAAGCCACTAGTGAAACCTATGGCGCCCGGGTCTCTTTCTTATTATATTGCATCTCTTTTATTATCGCATCTCGTTTACTATTTTGCAGTCTTTACTTTCCAATCTATACAACAAAATACCAAAAATATTTATCTTACTATCTCTATCAGATCTCACTTTCGCAAGTGACCGTGAAGGGATTGACAACCCCTTTATCGCTTTGGTTGCAAGGTTCTTGATTGTTTGTGCAGGTACTAGGTGACTTGCACCTTGTCTCCTACTAGATTGATACCTTGGTTCTGAAAAAACTAAGGGAAATACTTACGCTACCTTGCTGCATCACCCTTTCCTCTTCAAGGGAAAACCAATGCATGCTCAAGAGGTAGCAAGAAGGATTTCTGGCACCGTTGCCAGGGAGATCTATGCCAAGTCAAGACATATCAAGTACCCATCATAAACTCTTCTCCCTCGCATTACCTTATTTTCCATTTGCCTCTCGTTTTCCTCTCCCCCACTTCACCTTTGCCGTTTTAGTCGCCCCTCTTCCGTTCGTCTCTTTTCGCTTGCTTCTTGTGCGTCCATATGTTAGATCGTTTGTTTCGCCTTCATGGCTAGTTCGCCTATCATTGTTAACACTCCCGATAATGAAGTTCTTAATTTTAAACAAAGGGAGTGAGAAAACCTAAAAGATGCTTGGTATTGAATTTGCAATGCTCAAAATAGATCTACTAAAAAGCAATCTACTTCCGTTCTTCTTCGCAATTTTTACATAGGCATCACTCCTTGGTATAGATATGTTCTTGACACCATTACTAGAGGGAATTTCTTGGGAAGCCATACTTTTGATTCTTATAATGCTATGATAGATTTTTAAGCCCACCACCTCTTTTGGTCAATGGAACTATTTTAACTTTGGAACATGTGATGCAAAGGCTTGATATTATTGAAAATAAAATTGCCACTGTAGAGTTAATCAAAAATTTGGATAAAAAGATCCACAACCAAATTACTCAATATGGATCTATGGTAGGAGTTACTCTGAAAAAACTTAAGGAAAATTAACCCATAGTTAATGAGAAGATAGATCAAGATTCCACTAGAATTGATAAACTCGAATATATTATTACCAACTTGGGGTCCGCTTTCTCTGCCGTTAAAAATACATCAAATCCTCCTCCTACCAAAGTTGCCAAGTTTATCTATGTTCCTATCAATAAGGGTGAATCTTCTAGTAAGGAAAATGAAGACCTCAAATCAATAAGTGTTCACCCCAACTTTTTAGATATCATTAAGGAACCTTTTGCTACAAATGAATTTCTTGATTTCCTACCTAGGAGTTTGATCATTAGCAAAAACAAAGAACCTCCTAAGGGTTATAAATGTTCAATTGAAGAATTTCATACCGAAGATGGCAATACCTAGATCTATTCTTGCTTTTATGCCTAGCTAGGGGCGTTAAACGATATCGCTTGTTGGGAGGCAAACCAATTTTATTTTTGTTCTTTACTTTTTGTTCCTATTTATTAATAAATAATTTATCTAGCCTTTGTTATGATTGTGTTTTTTATGTTTTAATTAGTGTTTGTGCCAAGTAAAACCTTTAGGATCTTCTTGGGTGATTGTTGTTTGATCTCACAAAAATAATTTTCATGTTTTACCAGGGAGCGATAAAATACCAACTCCAACTGAAGTAGATCAATATACAAATTTTCCTGGTGTTCCTAATTTTTCAGAATTGTTGGAGTTACAGAAGAATTCGAAACCTACATATTGCTACAGACTGTTCTGTTTTTGACAGATTCTGTTCTTCGCGTGTTGTTTGCTTATTTTGATGAATCTATGGCTAGTGTCGGGGGGGGGGTATGAACCATAGAGAAGTTGGAATACAGTAGGTTTAACACTAATATAAATAAAGAATGAGTTAATTACAGTACTTTAAAGTGGTGGTTTGTTTTCTTATACTAACAGAGCTCGCGAGATTTTCTGTTGAGTTTTGTGCTGTGAAGTTTTCAAGTTTTGGGTAAAAATTTGATGGATTTTGGAACAAGGAGTGGCAAGAGCCTAATCTTGGGGATGCCCAAGGCACCCCAAGGTAAAATTCACGGACAACCAAAAGCCTAAGCTTGGGGATGCCCCGGAAGGCATCCCCTCTTTCGTCTTCGTCTATCGGTAACTCTACTTGAGGCTATATTTTTATTCACCACATGATATGTGTTTTGCTTGGAGCGTCTTGTATGATTTGAGACTTTGCTTCTTAGTTTACCACAATCATCCTTTCTCTACACACCTTTTGGGAGGGACACACCTGAATCAGAATTTATTAGAATACTCTATGTGCTTCACTTATATCTTTTGAGCTATACAATTTTGCTCTAGTGCTTCACTTATATCTTTGTAGAGCACGGTGATGGTTTTATTTTATAGAAATTATTGATCTCTCATGCTTCACTTATATTATTTTCAGAGTCTTTTAGAACAACATGGTAATTTGTTTTGGCTATAAAACTAGTCCTAATATGATGGGCATCCAAGATGGGTATAATAAAAACTTTTATATAAAGTGCGTTGAATAGTAGGAGAAGTTTGATACTTGATGATTGTTTTGAGACATGAGGATGGTGATATTAGAGTCATGCTAGTTGAGTAATTGTGAATTTGAGCGATACTTGTGTTGAGGTTTGCAAGTCCCGTAGCATGCACGTATGGTAACCGTTGTGTAACAAATTTGAAGCATGAGGTATTTCTTTGATTGGCTTCCTTATGAGTGGCGGTCGGGGACGAGCGATGGTCCTTTCCTACCAATCTATCCCCCTAGGAGCATGCACGTAGTGCTTGGTTTTTGATGACTTGTAGATTTTTGCAATAAGTATGTGAGTTCTTTATGACTAATGTTGACTCCATGGATTATACACACTCTCACCCTTCCACCATTGCTAGCCTCTCTAGTACCATGCAACTTTCGCCGATACCATAAACCCACCATTTACCTTCCTCAAAACAGCCACCGTACCTACCTATTATGACATTTCCATAGCCATTCTGAGATATATTTCCATGCAACTTTCCACCATTCCGTTTATTATGACACACTCCATCATTGTCATATTGCCTTGCATGATCATGTAGTTGACATCGTATTTGTGGCAAAGCCACCATTCATAATTTTTTCATACATGTCACTCTTGATTCATTTCACATCCCGGTACACCGCCGGAGGCACGGATATAGAGTCATATTTTTGTTCTAAGTATCGAGTTGTAATCTTTGAGTTGTAAATAAATAGAAATGTGATGATCATCATTATTAGAGCATTGTCCCATGTGAGGAAATTAAAAAAAGAAAGGCCAAATAAAAAAATAGAAGGACCAAAAAGGGAAAATAAAAAATGAGAGAAAAAGAGAAGGGACAATGCTACTATCCTTTTTCCACACTTGTGCTTCAAAGTAGCACCATGATCTTCATGATAGAGAGTCTCTTATTTTGTCACTTTCATATACTAGTGGGAAATTTTCATTATAGAACTTGGCTTGTATATTCCAACGATGGGCTTCCTCAAATTCCCTAGGTCTTCGTGAGCAAGCAAGTTGGATGCACACCCACTTAGTTTCTTTTGTTGAGCTTTCATACATTTATAGCTCTAGTGCATCCGTTGCATGGCAATCCCTACTCACTCACATTGACATCTATTGATGGGCATCTCCATAGCCCATTGATACGCCTAGTTGATGTGAGACTATCTTCCTCCTTTTTGTATTGTTCACAACCACCACTCTATTCCACCTATAGTGCTATGTCCATGGCTCACGCTCATGTATTGCGTGAAAGTTGAAAGGGTTTGAGATTACTAAAGTATGAAACTATTGCTTGGCTTGTCATCGGGGTTGTCAATGATTTGAGTATTTTATGTGACGAAGATGGAGCATGACCAAACTATATGATTTTGTAGGGATGAACTTTCTTTGGCCATGTTATTTTGAGAGGACATATTTACTTTGTTAGTATGCTTGAAGTATTATTATTTTTATGCCAATATTAAACTTTTGTCTTGAATATTTTGGATCTGAACATTCATGCCACAATAAGGAAAATTACATTGATAAATATGTTAGGTAGCATTCCACATCAAAAATTCTGTTTTTATCATTTACCTACTCGAGGACGAGCAGGAATTAAGCTTGGGGGTGCTTGCTACGTCTTCAACGTATCTATATTTTTTTATTGTTCCATGCTGTTATATTATTTATTTTGGATGATTAATGGGCTTTAATATGCTCTTTTGTATTATTTTTGGGACTAACCTATTAACCGGAGGCCCCGTGCCAGTTTCTGTTTTTTTGCCTATTTCAGTGTTTCACAGAAAAGGAATACCAAACGGAATCCAAACGGAATGAAACCTTTGCGATGATCTTTCTTGGACCGAAACAAACTAGGAGACTTGGAGTGGAAGTCTGGAACTCCGTGAGGCGGCCACGAGGCGGGAGGGCGCGCCCAGGGGGGTAGGCGCGCCCCCACCCTCATGGACCCCATGGAGCTCCACCGACGTACTTCTTTCGCCTATATATACCCTTATACCCTAGAAACATCAGGGGAGCCACGAAACCACTTTTCCACTGCCGCAACCTTTTGTACCCGTGACATCCCATCTTGGTGCCTTTTCCAGCGATCTACTAGAGGGGGAATCGATCACGGAGGGCTTCTACATCAACACCATAGCCTCTCCGATGAAGCGTGAGTAGTTTACCTCAGACCTTCGGGTCCATAGTTATTAGCTAGATGGCTTCATCTCTCTCTTTGATCTTCAATATAAAGTTCTCATCGATGTTCTTGGAGATCTTTTCGATGTAATACTCTTTTGCGGTGTGTTTGCCGAGATCCGATGAATTGTGGGTTTATGAACTTGATTGTCTATGAATACTATTTGGTTCTTCTCTAAATTCTTATATGCATGATTTGATATCTTTGCAAGTCTCTTTGAATTATTGGTTTAGTTTGGCCTACTAGATTGATCTTTATTGTAATGGGAGAAGTGCTTAGCTTTGGGTTCAATCTTGCGGTGTCCTTTCCCAGTGACAGTAGGGGCAACAAGGCACGTATTGTATTGTTTCCATCGAGGATAAAAAGGTGGGGTTTATATCATATTGCTTGAGTTTATCCCTCTACATCATGTCATCTTGCTTAATGCGTTACTCTATTCTTATGAACTTAATAATCTAGATGCATGCTGGAGAGCGATCGATGTGTGGAGTAATAGTAGTAGATGCAGAATCGTTTTGATCTACTTGACACGGACATGATGCTTATATTCATGATCATTGCCTTAGATATCTTCATAACTATGCACTTTTCTATCAATTGCTCGGCAGTAATTTGTTCACCCACCATAATACATGCTATCATGAGAGAAGCCACTATTGAAACCTATGGCCCTCGGGTCTCTTTCTTATTATATTGCACCTCTTTTATTATCGCATCTCATTTACTATTTTTCAATCTTTACTTTCCAATCTATACAACAAAATACCAAAAATATTTATCTTACTATCTCTATCAGATCTCACTTTCGCAAGTGACCGTGAAGGGATTGACAACCCCTTTATCGCATTGGTTGCGAGGTTGTTGATTGTTTGTGCAGGTACTAGGTGACTTGTGCGTTGTCTCCTATTGGATTGATACCTCGGTTCTCAAAAACTGAGGGAAATACTTACACTACCTTGCTGCATAACCCTTTCATCTTCAAGGGAAAACCAACGCATGCTCAAGAGGTAGCAATTGTAAAGATGCTCTACAGGTGTCTCTGAAGGTGTTTGTTGGGTTGGCATAGATCGAGATTAGGATTTGTCACTCCGAGTATGGGAGAGGTATCTCTGGGCCCTCTCGGTAATTCACATCATAATAAGCCTTGCAAGCAGTGTGACTAATGAGTTATTTGCGGGATGATGTATTACGGAACGAGTAAAGAGACTTGCCGGTAACTAGATTGAACTAGGTATGATGATACCGACGATCGAATCTCGGGCATGTAACATACTAATGACAAAGGGAATAACGTATGTTGTTATTTCAGTTTGACCGATAAAGATTTTCATGGAATATGTAGGAACCAATATGAGCATCTAGGTTCCGCTATTGGTTATTGACCGGAGATGTGTCCCGATCATGTCTACATAGTTCTCGAACCCGTAGGGTCCGCACGCTTAACATTCGATGATGATTTGTATTATGAGTTTTGTGTTTTGGTGACCGAAGTTTATTCGGAGTACCAAATGAGATCATGGACATGATGAGGAGTCCCGAAATGGACGAGAGGTAAAGATTCATATATTGGAAGGTAGTATTCGAACATCAGAATGGTTTTGATTTATTCGGGTATTTTTTCGGAGTACCGAGGTGTTACCGGAACCCCCCGGGGAAGTGTTGGGCCTTCATGGGCCTAAGGGAGAGAGAGGGAAG
>NC_041386.1:590080570-590254531 GCF_002162155.2 Triticum dicoccoides
TTTCCTCTCCCTCTCCTTCCTTTTCCCTCTGGTGGAAGAAAGGAAATGGGGGGGGGGGCGAATCCTACTAGGAGTGGAGTCCTAGTAGGACTCCCCCCATGGCGCGCCCCCTCCTGGCCGGCCACCTCCTCCTCCCCTTCTTTATATACGGGGGCAGGGGGCACCCCAAAGGCACACCAATTGTTCTCTTAGCCATGTGCGGTGCCCCCCTCCACAGTTTACTCGTCCGGTCATAGCATCGTTGTGCTTAGGCGAAGCCCTACGCGGATCACATCACCATAACCATCATCACACCGTCGTGCTGACGAAACTCTCCCTCGACCCTCTGCTGGATCAAGAGTTTGAGGGACGTCATCAAGCTGAACGTGTCCTAAACTCGGAGGCCATATGTTCGATACTAGATCGGTTGGATCGTGAAGACGTTTGACTACATCAACTGTGTTAACCTAATACTTCCGCTTTCGGTCTACGAGGGTACTTGGACACACTCTCCCCCTCTCGTTGCTATGCATCTCCTAGATAGATCTTGCGTGATCGTAGGGAAATTTTTGAAATTGCATGCTACGTAACTTTTTTTGACAAAGGAATTCATGAGGAGGTGGTGTTGGTCACACTCATCTGCGAGGAAGTTGGTCAACCCGGCATTTGCAATGAATTGGGCAAATTCTTGATGGAACTCGACCTCATCCATGAAGGCATTATGCGGCCATTTGCATGGCCGCACCTCTGCCATTATCAGAGTGTTGAGGTCATTGTCCGATGATTCCACAATGACTCCCTTGGCATTCTTTTTGGAGGAAAACTTCCGTAAGATACTCGTCTTTTTCCTATGAATAAAATTCTCGAAATTTTGGCCACAAAAAACTTTTGTTAACAAAACTTCACAAGATTGACACCGACTACTCACATGGATGCCTAGAGGCTATATCAAGCATTCAAACTACTTGGAACTCCAAGAATTCAACATGCAAGCCCATTTACAGCAGCAGCAAGTCTGGCTAATTATTCAAAATACAAACCACTAGAGCAAAAACTAATTGGAGCAATGGAGGAGTCACATACCACAATCCCCCAAAATAGTGTCGGAGATAGAGCTTCGAGAAAAGAGATCGAAATCCGTGGGTTTGAGAGCAAGAACACGAGAGAGGGAGAGGGAGAGAGAGAGAGAGAGAGAGCAATGGTGATTTTTTTTGGAGGTAGGAGATGACATGGGCTAACGGGATAAGTGAGGGGGGCCACGTGGGGCCCACTACCCACCAGGGCGCGCCTGGGGTAGCTGGCACGCCCTGGTATCTTGTAGGCACCAGGAGCACCCCCTACAATGTTATTTGCGCCCGAAATTCTTAAATATTTAGAGAAAAACTGTGTTAAAATTTCTGGGCATTCTGAGCACTTATATTTTTGGGCACTCTTTTATTGCATGGAAAATTCAGAAAACAGGCTAACACATGGAATTTTATTTTATTTAACTAAGAAAAATAGAAAACCACTTTTCAGGAATTTGTCCGATTAATTAGTTAACGGGGCAGTTAATCGCTACTCTTAGGGTGACCGAATCAAATAGAGCCTATTCATTGTGTTAACTTGTTAGGCCGATTAATTTGCCCGTTAGACCGATTAATTGCTTCTGACCCAATAACTTCTGGGCAAACAAAACCCACATAATTTCCTTGTAACTCCTCCCATCCCCCTCCCGCTACTTAATAGCTAGGGTTTGACCAAACAGTAGCATATTTTGGTATATTACATAGCTGAGAGCATGAGAGTATGGTAAAATACATAAGAAACTAGATATATGTTGGCAACTGCTATTTAATCTACCGATTAATGGTTGATCGATTAATCCAGTTAATAGGCCGATTGATCGATTAATCACTACTTCCAAGCCGACCGAGCAACTACCAGTTACCCCTTTCCTGAACAATGAAGAAAACTAAAAGTAGGGATAAAATGTTGTGCCTACTAAATTTATCAACCACATGCCTCTCGGAAATAATCCATTAAGGTTGATCAAGTCTTATCAACAACCACTTTCGATTAGCATGAACCCGAAGAACTTTCGTAAAACACTAAGTTACCTCAAAGGGGATATGCATATCCCCAATAATAAGTATTTCATATTTCTTTTTGGCTGTAGGTAAAGGGAGTTGAAAACTTCCAATAATAATTGTCGGATACTTTTCAATAATATTAATACCATTCACTTGAAATTGTTTCTTCAAAATAAATTTTTTTCTTATTCCTGGTTATGATTAATTTATAATTTTCTCCAAAAAAGTATATATGATTCATTTCTAATAGATGTATGTTATTTCTCTTTCCTTAGCAATATCACTCGAGCTTTCTTGAATGCTCACCAACTGTTTATATAATGACAAACCTCCAAAACGGGATGTAGTAGTAACACATCTTTGTTGCCAGTGCAATATCTGGAGTATTACTAATATGTGGGATTTGTTTATGTTGCTTCTTAGGTTTACTGATTCTCACCTCATGCCTCTATGCTTGGTGGCATAGTGCCCTGTTTTTAGTAAACTCCCAATATTCTAGGTATGTACCTTCGGGTCTTCCATAACATCAATATTTTATCTGCGCTATTTTCTTTCACATTTATCATTTTTGTACATATGTGTACATCAAGTTATATATTTTATTTTCTTTTTCATTTCTGGGAGTCCACATATATGAATTTGAATGAACTCAAATTTGATCATGAGTTAAGTATTAGCTACATATAAATTATTTATCCATGTGGATGTCATGAAACAATCCTTCTCTTGATGCATAGGTAAACACCACAATACTTTCATGTTCTTCTACGTGATGTTGCTTTCAAGTGACATTCACATTCAGGGAAAATATGATACATGTATCTCAGCTGCGGGAGCGTTGTTATATATTTTCTGTATGATACTAGATCTTAATTTTATTTCAATGGTAATACTATCATCTCTCAAGAAGTCCTTTACAAACATATGTAATACAACAAGTCAATATTTAATTTGTCTACTCTCTGAAGGTTGCAAAATACCCTGATTTAAATTGTTGCACATGTTATTGTACGATCTACATGCAAACTCAAGTACGGAATATTTCTATGTAAAAAAATAGTAGCTTTAGATTTAGATCTTTTCCTTCGTATATAATTCATCTATAATTAATCTTTATGTTCCCGCTGCAACGTGCAGGAAAATTACCTAGTTGTACTATAATTACGTTGCTTAGCATGCCAGCGGCCTCATGCAGAGCGCGTTGTAAAGGTGGGACGATATTACTAAAAAGGATACGACATCGATAACTGCCACACGTGTGGTAGGAAGAGAGGCGCATCACACAACTCTAATGCAAACAGATTGTCACATCATCGCATGCATGGATGTGGGAATATTTTTAGATTTCCAGTTTTTAAAATGTTTTATCTCTTAAATGAAAAATCCGATTGATGATCCGTTTTCACCATTAAATCCATCGCGACGAGATCTTCAAAACTGGATCTCATATCAATATGCTTCGACACTTGTTTTTGGGGTTAAAAGTTGCCATGTCTATTACACATGAATTGTCATGGTGTTTACACTGAAGTTGCCATGATATGTTTCATCTATTTTTGTCTACATTTAAAAGTAATCTTGACACATTATGAAACGGGGAATGAAGAAATTAGATTTGCCATGAATCATAAACTAAAATTTCCATGATACATGCACTTAAAATTGCCATGATACATACACTTAAAATTGCCATGGTTCATACAAAAAATAATTTTCATGGTCAAAGTAATGGAATTGCCATGGTTAAAATACTAAAATTTCCATGATATATAAACTAAAATTGCCACATGGCAACTTTAGTGTAAACACTATGGCAACTACAGTGTAAACATCATGGCAACTTTTTGACAAAAAAATTCGTCGAAACATATCAACATGGAATCTAGTTTTGAATATCTTGTCGAGACGGATTTAATGGTGAAACAGATTTTTAATTGGATTTTTAATTAGGAGATAAAACATGTTTAAGACGAAAACCAAAAAGATTCTCGATGATGTCATCTGTTTTGACGTGGCAAAATGAATGATAATGAAGGCGTTTGGACCATGTTGCTTCGTGCCACACGTGTGGGCGTTATAATTTGGGAAAGGATAAGAAAGTTAATATATAGGAAACAAAATATTATATGGTGTACTGCCCTTGTGTGTGCAAGCGAACTAGCTGCAAGGTTCCAAGTTCGATTCAGATTTTAATCAATTTATTTCCCGCGGGACCTGTACGCCATATGAAGATAAACAGGGAGTTTTTGGGGCCTGCTGCTTGCCATGTCAGCGTGATAGTGGGCCACTAGCATGTTGGCGTGCCATGTTGGCACCCAATACAACTACATACACGGAATGTGACTGTATTTGCATCACCATGCAAGTTCGCGGATCAAAAATATGTATTTTGCAAGTTTATACATCAAACTGACCATCACACGCAAGTTCTAAGACTCCCAGTGTATTTACATCAAAAATAAATGAAAAATCATAAACTAACAGAGCATGCTCAAACAATACGACAACAAAGGAATCGGAGGTCAAGAAAAAAATGCATGAACAACTTGAGGTAGATCCAACACTACTAGGGAAAAACCTAGCAGTAGCACGGGTTTTTGGCCTAGCAGCAGCGCTGGGTGCTGCGCTACTAATAAGGTGCTACAGCTAAAGGTTAGTAGTAGCGCTGGTCAACACACGCTACTGCTATATCCACTTAGTAGTAGCGCTTCCTGGGAAGGGCGCTACTGGTAATTACTAGTAGCGCTTCTCGCAGCCCACTCTACTACTGTTATTCCGTATTCTATTTCTTTTTAATTTCATGTTGTATTCATACACCTTTATACAAGTTTTCATACGGTAGCAATTTAGAGATTGTTTTTACATCATAATGAGTTATTACATCACTGGGTGAAATAACCATGGATTAGTTTCAAGTGGATGTGATGGATATCCACTTGAAACTAATCGGCGGTTCTTTCACCCAATGATATAATAAATATCATCATCATCATCATATCATTAACAACTTATCATCATAATACATCATTGTCATATAACACCTCCTCATGATTATCATTTTCATCAATGAGACATCATATAACAAGTTCGTCACTAGTCATAATCACAACTCCTCCTCCTCATCATCAACTCTAACACATTGTACGTAGGACCTACTTCTCTCTCACAGGACCTACTACCTTCTCTTAGGTAAAATAGCATAAAACAAGATAGGCCCTGACTCTCCATTATGGAGAATGGAGATTATCCTATCTCCAATTCTTGCCCTTCACACAATGTTGCTTCCAATTAGCTCCATACGATCGACCATACATTTTTTTCCAACCTTCGATTGTCATGTCTTCATCGGTTTTAGAAATCCGATATGAACAGGAGTGATTCGTAGGATGACCTGGTTGTATGTTCAAAAGATCAAGGCAACCTTTCTGAAACATGAGATGAGACACACAATCCTTCAAGATTTTCTTTTGAAAAACATAGTAATAGCTTCGTAGTTAGCAATGTATTTCTGTTTTAGAAGAATTTATGCAAAAGATGCACAGATGTCGTAATAGTAAAAAATCTGATCATGGCATCTTCATGGATGTTACCATAGTTCAACACGTGCACTAGTGGAACGTATTGACCATAATGTGGAGGAGTTTGATAATAGATATTGTAATTCTCAAGATCAGTAATAAATGAGATCAGATGATTTTTCTCATGATAAGTTAATTCTGAGCCATCGGTGTAGTAGGTTCTGTCTACCATCTTCCGCACATTCTTTGAAGAATGAATATAAGCTACCAATGGAAATAAGCTATCAACTATTTTAAATAAACAATATAAATTACTTAATAACTATGTTTGAGAAACTCACTTACGGTAGAATTGGAAGCGTATCAACAAGGACCCAAATGTCCATATTGTCTTGGGTGATGTCAGGATCACCAAGATCCATGGTGACAAGCATATCCTCATGAAAATCATACATCTTGCAAAGTGCTTCCCAACTCAGGCAACCAAAAAGGGTTACGCTCTTAGAATTGTATAGATTTACATCAAAATCCATACCATGATCGGTCCTTAGGTGAATGTTCTTTGTTTCCATACTTTCATTTCAAAATCCATCATCTCCAAGACATAGCGTCTTGCATGGAATGGGATAAGCTAGTCGAATTGCAAAAGACGAAAATTACATGTTGAAGTAGTAGAAGTCGTGCTTAATTACAAAAAACACTTATCGTCGTTGCGTATGCTTTCAACATCAAAGGTCTACTTGAGCTTAATGCTGAAGCACCGACTGATATGTCTCTAACGTATCTATAATTTTTGATTATTCCATGTTGTTATATTATCAATCTTGGATGTTTTATAATCATTTTATAGTCATTTTATATCATTTCTTGGTACTAACCTATTGACATAGTGCCAAGTGCCAGTTCCTATTTTTTTGCATGTTTTTTACATCGCAGAAAATCAATACCAAACGGAGTCCAAATGCCATGAAACTTTACAGAGATTTTTTATGGACCAGAAGACACCTAATAGGCCCTGGCTATGCCTGGGGGGGTGCTCCGGGGAGAGCACAACCCACCAGGGTGCGCTAGGAGGCCCAGGCGCGCCCTGGTGGGTAGTGCCCACCTCTGGTGCCTCCCGGACCGCCTCTTTGCTCTATAAATACCCAAATATTCCCCTAACCCTGGGGGAGTCAATGAAATATTGATCCAGGCACCACAGAGTCCAGAACCACCAGTTCCAATCTAGACACCATCTCGGAGGGGGTTCACCACCTCCATTGGTGCCTCTCCGATGATGCGTGAGCGGTTCTTTGTAGACCTTCGGGTCTATAGTTAGTAGCTAGACGACTTCCTCTCTCTCTCGCTGAATTCTCAATACAATGGTCTCTTGGAGATCCATATGATGTAACTCTTTTTGTGTTGTGTTTGTTGGGATCTGATGAACTTTGAGTTTATGATCAGTTATATCTTTTTTATATCCATGAAAGTATTTGAGTTTCTTTGATCTCTTTTATGCATGATCTCTTATAGCCTCGTATTTCTTCTTCGATATTTGGGTTTTGTTTGGCCAACTTGATCTATTTGTCTTGCAATGGGAAGAGGTGCTTTGTAGTGGGTTCGATCTTACGGTGCTTGATCGCAGTGACAAAAGGGGAACCGACACATATGTATCATTGCTACTAAGGATAAAACGATGGGGTCTATCTCTACATAGATAGATCTTGTCTACATCATGTCATCATTCTTATTGCATTACTCCATTTCTCCATGAACTTAATACACTAGATGCATGCTGGATAGCAGTCGATGTGTGGAGTAATAATAGTAGATGCAGGCAGGAGTAGGTCTATTAATCTTGGACGTGATGCCTATATAATGATCATTGCCTGGATATCATGATGATTATTTGAAGTTCTATCAATTGCCCAATAGTAATTCGTTCACCCACCGTTTGCTATTTTTCTCGAGAGAAGCCACTAGTGAAACCTACGGCCCCCGGGTCTCTTTCTCATATATTTGCCTTTGTGATCTACTTTTATTTGCCTTTTATTTTCAGATCTATTAATCCAAAAATACAAAAATACCTTGCTGCAATTTATTCTTATTTATTTTATTTGGCGTTCGATCCATCAATCTCTACAATTTTATCTCACATCTGTTTGCCAATTTCTGGTGCCACTACCCGAAAGGGATTGACAACCCCTTTTACATGTTGGGTTGCGAGTATTTGTTATTTGTGTGCAGGTGTTGTTTACGTTGTGTTGCTTGGTTATCCTACTGGTTCGATAACCTTGGTTTCATATCTGAGGGAAATACCTACCGCTGCTGTGCTGCATCATCCCTTCCTCTTTGGGGAAATACCGATGTAGCTTCAAGCAACATCAAAAAGAATTTCCGGCGCCGTTGCTGGGGAGGATCTTCAACATATACTAGGTTCCTAATCAAAAATCTCATCTCCTTGCAATTTACATTATTTATCATTTGCCTCTTGTTTTCCTCTCCACCACTTCATAAAAATTTGCCGTTTTATTCGCCCCTCTTTTTCCGTCCGCTGTTTTCTTGTCGGATCTGTTTTTTTGTGCAATCTTGTTTGCCGTTATCATTGTCATGGATAGTTCTTCCTCTATTGCGTGCACTCCTGAGAACGAGGTTCTCAACTTTAAACAAAGGGGAGGAGAATACTTAAAAGATGCTTGGTATAGAATTTGCAATGCTCATATAGATCTATCCGTAAGCAATCTACTGTTGTTCTTCTTCATTGCTTTTATGTGGGCATCGCCACTTGGTATAGATTCGTCCTTGATATGATTACCGATGGAAATTTCTTGATGTGTCCCTCTCTTGATGCTTTCAATGCTATGGGAAATTTAGTGGGATCACCACCTCCTATGATTAATGAAACAACTTTGACTCTTGAGCATGTCATGGAAAGATTAGATGCTATAGAAAAGAAAATGCTTACTGAAGAATATATTGAAAACTTAGATAAAAAGATGCATAATAAAATTGGGTCAAAAGTGAGAGAAGTTTTGAAGTTGTTAAAAAAATAAGGGAACCGTAATTCATGAAAGAATTGAAGAAAGTCCGTCTCGGAATGATAAGCTAGAAGAAATCTTTAGTAATTTGAGCACGACTTTTGCATCCGCAAAAACTATTGAAAAAACTCCCGTAAAGATTGGCAAGACTACTCAAGTTACTAAGAACAAGGGTGCAACTTCTAGTAATAGTAAAGAGGATCTTAAGATGATTAGCATTCATCCGGATTTTGTTGAAGTTACAAGAGATCCCTTTGGCAAGAATGAATTCTTTAAAATTGTTCCTAGGAGTATTTTCATTGAAAATCTTTATGCTAAATCTTTGAAGAATTCTAAGTGTTTGATTGAAGAGTTGAACAAGGATGACAAAATTAGATCCTGGCCTTATGCCTAGCTAAGGGCGTAAAACTATAACACTTGTTGGGAGGCAACCCAATGAATACAATTTATTTTTGCTTTTTGCTTCCTGTTTTTGAGTTTTTGCACAATTATGCTACTGTTATGATTGTGTTTTTTATGTTTTAATTAGTGTTTGTGCCAAGTAAAGCCTTTAGGATCTTCTTGGGTGATAGTTGTTTGATCTTGCTGAAAAAATAGAAACTTTTGCACTCGTGAAAATAATTATCATTTTTTACCAGAGAGTGATAAAATACCCATTAATTTTGCAGTAGTTCAATATACAAATTGCTCAGGTCTTCCTAATTTTTTAGACTTTTTGGAGTTACAGAAGTATTCGAAACACCCAGATTACTACAGACTTTTTGTTTTTGGCAGATTCTGTTTTCTTTGCGTTGTGTGCTTATTTTGATGGCTCTATGGTTTTCTTTGATGAGTTTTTGCCATAGAAAAGTTGGAATATAATAGATATAATTCAAGAACAAAATATGAATTGGTATTATACAACACTTATAGTAGTGATTTATTTTCTTATACTAACGGATCTCCTGAAGGTTTTGTTGAGTTTTGTGTGACTGAAGTTTTCAAGTTTTGAGTTATCTTACGATGGATGAAGGAATAAAGAGTAAGAACAACCTAAGCTTGGGGATGCCCCGGCATCCCCTGCTATTATCCAAAAGAGATCAAGCAACTACGCTTGTGGGTGCCCCCAGTGGCATCCCCTCTTTCTTCTAGCGACCATCAGTATTTTACTCAAAGCTATATTTTTATTCGTCACATACTATGTGTTTTGCTTGGAGCATCTTGTATGATATGAGTCTTTGCTTGTTTTATTTTGTGTTTTAAGTCTTGATTCCTTGCTGGACACACCTATTTTAGAGAGTCAAAATTATGTCATGACTTGTTAGAATTGCTCTCTATGCTTCACTTAAATTTTTATGAGCTATGGACTTGCTCTAGTGCTTCACTTATATATTTTTGAGCACGGTGTGCTTTAGTATTTTTGAAGAAATGCTCTCTTGCTTCACTTAGATTTATTTGAGAGTTAGTCAAATTTTCAAGAAAGTCTCTCTTGCTTCACTTAAATTAATTTGAGAGAAAGAAAAAATTATGCTCATGATCTTCACTTATACTTGTTTGAGCTTGTCAAAAGCAACTTATGAAAATTAGTCATGAAGTGATAGATATCCAAGAAGGATATAATAAAAACTTTCATGAAGATCATTGGACAAAATAAACTTGATTCTAAGTAATAGTTTTGAGATATGATGATGTGATATGTGAGTTATGTTGATGAGTAATTATGGTTTAGTAAGAATATTGGTGTTAAGGTTTGTGATTCCCTATGCAAGCATGAAAGTTAATAATTATGCAATGAAATTATATCCTACTTGTGGTGCATTATTCGGTGTTAATTATGATTAATGCTCGCTTATGAGATTATTCGTTTCTTAGTTGGCCGCTTCTCAATCTTTTGCTAGCCTTCATTTTGCACTAAGTATGATCACTACTTGTGCATCCAAAAACCTTCAAACCAGTTTTGCCACATGAATCCACTATCTATACCTACTATTAAAGGGGTAAACGTTTCTTACTTCCGAACCTTCATCCATAATTTGGTTCGTCCGTCGGTAAGTTTTTCGGCCGTCATCAGATGTAAAATTGCTTCATTGATCGTTCGTACTCTGGCCCAGTATTCTGTCCATCTCAGCCCAATAAAGTCAGATAAGGCTAAAATTAATTATTCTGGCCCATTACAAAGCCAGAGGGAGAGCTCAATATGTCACTAGTTTTTTTCCTGTAGCTCCCATCTACTATATGATATTCATGCAGGCAAACATGACCCGTATTAAAGAAAAACTCCTAGGTAAAACCTTATTTATAGAAACAGAAAAACAAACAAACAACGCAGAAACCGATCTGATCCTGGCTTTTTTATGGGCTTGATTCATGTAACATCGGCTCGATTGCGATCTCGCATGCTAGGTCGCCTGCAACCGAGGCCAGCACGCCTGCAATCGTCGGCGAGACCGGCGGCCGTGGAGATGGAGAGGATGAGGGCCATCGAGACCAAGACATCGGTGAGAAAGGTGGAACCTGTCGCCGCCCTTGATGTCGACGATGATAATGGCAAGGACGCAGATACAAGTCAGACTGGAAGTGGATAAAGAGTTCCATGCCAGGATTCACATCTAGCATGATGATGACATGCCGATGGGTGTGAGTGTGGAAGAGCAGAAGGTCATCAACATCGAATGTGCATAATTAACGCTGCTTACGAGCGGATCATGGATTCATCATCATCTCCTAAGCCAAGTCGCCTCCGACTACCCGTAGAGGCCTTCTACGACTAGCGGTGGCGGCTGTGGACAAAGTCATGTTTTCAAAGTCTCGAACTGGACATGCCCATCATGGTGATCGTCACACTCAGCTAGGTTCAGATCATGAGCGTTCTCTTGCCTGATTACACCATCCAACGCATGCTTCCGGGGCTTGCTTGGCTGGAATGGCTTCGCGTGTCTTATCGAGCAACATGATTTTGAGCCTAATCCTGCTCCGGTGCACGGTGCTGCTCCCTGCACTCAGGCTGCTCAAGTTCCAAGATATTTTGATGGTCATAGGGAGCTGTTGGACGACACCAGGGTGTTCATGTAGGGCCAGCTGATGGTCTTTGAGGGAGTCCTGGATTAGGGGGTGTCCGGATGGCCGGACTATACCTTCAGCCGGACTCCTGGATTATGAAGATACAAGATTGAAGACTTCGTCCCGTGTCCGGAAGGGACTTTCCTTGGCGTGGAAGGCAAGCTTGGCGATACGGATATGTAGATCTCCTACCATTGTAACCGACTTTGTGTAACCCTAACCCTCTTCGGTGTCTATATAAACCAGAGGGTTTTAGTCCGTAGGACAACATACAGAACAACAATCATACCATAGGCTAGCTTCTAGGGTTTAGCCTCTCCGATCTCGTGGTAAATCTACTCTTGTACTACCCATATCATCAATATTAATCAAGCAGGACATAGGGTTTTACCTCCATCAAGAGGGCCCGAACCTGGGTAAAACTTCGTGTCCCTTGCCTCCTGTTACCATCCGGCCTAGACGCACAGTTCGGGACCCCCTACCCGAGATCCGCCGGTTTTGACACCGACATTGGTGCTTTCATTGAGAGTTCCCTTGTGTCGTCGCCGTCGGGCCTGATGGCTCCTACTATCATTGATAGTGATGCGGTCCAGGGTGAAACTTGTCTCCCCGGACAGATCTCTGTCTTCGGCGGCTTTGCACTGCGGGCTAATTTGCTTGGGCATCTGGAGTAGATCGAAAGCTACGCCCCTGGCCGTCAGGTCAGGTTTGGAAGTTTAAACTACATGGCTGACATCCGGCGGGACTTGATCTTCGACGGAGTCGAGCCACTGCCGAGTGCGCCGCACTGTCACGACGGGCATGATCTAGCTGTGCCGCCGAACAGTGCCCTGGAGGCTGCACCCGCATCGGCTTTGACCCTTAATTCGGAGCCAACTGCGCCGATCGAGGATGGGTGGTTGGACGTCGCCTCGGGGGCTGCGATCCCAACGACGATGGAGCCGAACACCAGCCCCGCACTCCGCGAGACTCGTGACTCCAAGGAGCCGGACTTCTCCCCGGACTCTGAACCTTCCGCGCCCCTGCCGATCGAATCCGATTGGGCGCCGATCATGGAGTTTACCGCCGCGGACATCTTTCAGCACTCGCCCTTTGGCGATATTATGAAATCACTAAAGTCTCTCTCTTTGTCAAGAGAGCCCTGCCCAGATCATGGCCAGCAGGATTGGGATGCGGAAGACGAAGAAATTTGACGCCCACCCACCACCCACTTTGTAGCCACTGTCGACGATTTAACCGACATGCTCGACTTCGACTCTGAAAACATCGACGGTATGGACGACGATGCGGGAGGCGAAGAAGAACCACCGCCCACAGGGCGCTGGACGCCCACCTCATCATATGACATATACATGGTGGACGCACCAAAAGATGACAACGAGGAGCGGAAGGACGCACCAAAGGCTTGTTCCCTCGAGAAGCAGTCAAAGTGGCGACTCAAGCGCCGCCCCAAATCCCGCCTCGACAGAAATAACGATCACACAGACCCAACGCTAGAGCAGGGCGAACCGCTGCCGGACAACGACAATCCGGATAATCAAACCGAACAAACAAATTCTATCAAGGATAATAGTCCGGACGACATAACGCCGGACATGCACCCGGAGCAGCAGAATGCCCGTAAAAGGCTTGTTGCCACCGCGAGGAGTCTTAAAAACCAGAAGCAAAGGCTCAAGGCTGCGCAAGACATACTCCAAATCAGATGGAGCAAAATACTCAACACAACAGCGAGGTACGACGACAATCACCCCTCCAAGAGCTACCCAAAGCGGAAGCTGCTACCTGAATTCGATGAGGAGGCCTCAGACCCCCCACCACCAAATATCAAAGCAGCCACCTGGCCGGATAGACGACCCCTCTACCAACACAGAGCGGCACACAACGCCACTCACAATACAACACAAGATCCATCTATGGACCACGCAAGCGCGCCCCAGCATAAAATGCAACACAACAAACATCCGAACAACACGGTACACCCAGCTACAGGGGTGCCGCACACCCTCTATGTTTCACCGATGAGGTGCTGGACCATGAATTTCCAGAGGGATTCAAACCCGTAAACATAGAGACATACGACAGAACAACAGACCCTGGGGTCTGGATTGAGGACTACATCCTTAATATCCATATGGCTCGAGGAGATGATCTCCACGCCATCAAGTACTTACCCCTCAAGCTCAAAGGGCCAGCTCGTCACTGGCTTAAAGGCCTCCCCGAAATCTCCATTGGAAGATGGGAAGAGCTCGAAGATGCCTTTCGGGAAAATTTTCAAGGGACTTATGTCCGACCTCCGGATGCGGACGATTTGAGTCATATAACTCAACAGCCCGGAGAGTCAGCCCGAAAGCTTTGGAACAGGTTTCTTACGAAAAAGAACTAGATTGTCGACTGTCCGGATGCCGAAGCCTTGGCAGCTTTTAAGCATAGCGTCCGTGACGAATGGCTCGCCAGACACCTCGGCCAAAATAAGACGAGAATGATGGCCGCATTAACAAGCCTCATGACCCGCTTTTGCGCGGGTGAGGACAGCTGGCTAGCCAGATGCAGCACCAGCGACCCCAGTACATCTGAAGTTAGAGATGGAAATGGGAAATCACGGCGCAATAGCAATAACAAACGCCGGAATAAAGAAGACAACACGAAGGGCACGGCAGTAAACGCCAAATTCAAAAGCTCTCGGCCAGGTCAGCAAAAGCCGCCCTCTAAAGGCACCAGGGATGAACTGTCCAGCTTCAACAAAATTCTGGACCAAGTATGTCAGATCCATAGTACCCCTGGTAAACCTGCTAATCATACCCACAGAGAATGTTGGGTCTTCAAGCAGTCCGACAAGCTCAACGCCGCACACAAGGGGGAGGATACACCAAGTGAAGACGAGGACGAGCCTCCCAAGCAAGACACTGGGGAACAAAAGAAATTTCCACTAGAAGTCAAAACAGTAAACGTGTTACACGTGATCAAGGGAAAAAACAACGCGGCACTCCCAGGAAAATATACCCAAGTGCCTGTCACCGCGAAGTCCTGCCACTAGTCGTCTCAACCGATCACTTTCGACCATCGCGATTACTCAGCAAGTATCCGACGCGCAGGATGGGCTACCCTGGTATTAGACCCAGTAATTGGAGGATATCACTTCACACGAGTCTTGATGGACGGTGGCAGCAATCTAAACCTAATATATCAGGATACAATCCGCGGGATGGGGTTAGACCCAACAAAAATTCTCCATAGCAATACTACCTTTAAAGGAGTAACGCCAGGCCCAGGGGCTCGTCGTACGGGCTCCCTCCTACTACAAGTTATATTCGGCTCCCTCGATAACTTCCGTCGCGAGCATTTAACCTTCCACATCGCTCCGTTCCAAAGTGGCTATCAAGCACTGCTCGGACACGAAGCTTTCGCTCGCTTTAATGCAATACCACACTACACCTCCCTCACACTCAAGATGCCCGGTCCACGTGGCATCATTTCAGTGAACGGAAATATCAAGCGATCTCTGCGCGCCGAAGAGAGTGCGGCTGCCTTGGCAGCCGCACACTAAAGGCGCCCGGACCAGCGAAAGCTTCCAATAGGTCGTCAAGACCTCAGACACAACTAATCAAGTCCGGCGCTGCTATTTATACTGAATAAATGGTCACACCCCTATTTGTCAATACAAGGGGCTCAACGCACGCAGACAAGTGGCAATTTTTTCTCATCTTGAATTATACATGGTTTCTTTAAAAGCTATCTTTTTGCATGGCAACTTTTTCACCTAAATTTCTCTCTTTTACAGACAATCATCATGCTACACCCGTCCAGGATACGGCACAATGGAGACACAGGCGCAGGCGCGCAGCAGGGACCCTGTCGGTGTCAAAACCGGCGGATCTCGGGTAGGGGGTCCCGAACTGTGCGTCTAGGCCGGATGGTAACAGGAGGCAAGGGACACGAAGTTTTACCCAGGTTCTGGCCCTCTCGATGGAGGTAAAACCCTACGTCCTACTTGATTAATATTAATGATATGAGTAGTACAAGAGTAGATCTACCACGAGATCAGAGAGGCTAAACCCTAGAAGCTAGCCTATGGTATGATTGTTGTTGTGTATGTTGTCCTACGGACTAAAACCCTCTGGTTTATATAGACACCGGAGAGGGTTAGGGTTACATAAAGTCGGTTACAATGGTAGAAGATCTACATATCCGTATCGCCAAGCTTGCCTTCCACGCCAAGGAAAGTCCCTTCCGGACACGGGACAAAGTCTTCAATCTTGTATCTTCATAGTCCAGGAGTCCGGCTGAAGGTATAGTCTGGCCATCCGGACACCCCCTAATCTAGGACTCCCTTAGTGGCCCCTGAACCAGGCTTCAATGACGACGAGTCCGGCGCACATATTGTCTTCGACATTGCAAGGCGGGTTCCTCCTCCAAGTACTTCATAGAAGATTTTGAACACAAAGATAGTGTCCGGCTCTGCATAATAAGTTTGCACATATTGCCATAGAGAGAATAACATTTACACAAATCTAATCTGCTGACGTATTCCGTAGTGTGACACACCACGGTCAAGCCTTTATTCGAGTCGTTTCACTATCCCACCTCAGCGCGTCATGCGAGGCGGTTTCCTTGGCACGTCTTGTTAAAGCAGAGATCGTGTCCCCTTATTCCGGGATTCTCATCAATACGGGCATGGGTAACCCAACCGCGCCATTGATTACGGCGCTTGGAGATAAGCGAGTTTTACCAGGCTGGTGGGGACACGTAGTTGCGTCCACCCATATAAGGGGATAAGGATCCACCTTTTCACCTACGCCTTCTTCCTCCCTTGCTTATCCATTCTCGCGCACTCGAGCTCCAGCGCCCAAGTCCGTACTCCCCACCTCAACCTTCTCCAGCCATGTCCGGAGCGGGAGGCAAGTGGATGGTCTCCTCCATCACGGAGGGACACATAAAAAAAACTGAGGAAGGCCGGATACTTGTCTAACGACATCGCGTACCGGCTTCCCGAAAAGGGGCAGCTCATCCCCACCCCTAGGCCCCATGAGAGGGTGGTGTTCCTCCCCCATTTCCTTCGCGGACTGGGCTTCCCTCTTCACCCATTTGTCCGGGGGCTCATGTTCTACTATGGCCTGGATTTCCATGATCTGGCCCCGAACTTTGCCCTCAACATCTCGGCGTTTATCGTCGTGTGCGAGGCTTTCCTCCGCATCCGCCCCCATTTCGGCCTATGGCTCAAGACTTTCAATGTCAAGCCGAAGGTGGTGCGCGGCAACCAGGCGGAGTGCGGAGGCGCCATGGTGGGCAAGATGCCCAACGTCTTATGGCTCGAGGGCTCCTTTATGGAGACCCTGAAGGGGTGGCAATCGGGGTGGTTTTACATCACCGAGCCGCGCGACCCCGAATGGGTCGCAACCCCCGAGTTCCAATCTGGACCACCTACGCGGCTCACCTCCTGGAAGGAGACGGGCCTGTCGTGGGGTAAAAAAGGAGAGATGACCGGACTCCAAACATGCGTCCAAACCCTAGTGGACAAGAAGCTCAAACTTATCAACGTAGTCCAGGTTATGCTCATCCGCCTGATCCTCCCGTGTCAACAACGGGCTTTCAACCTGTGGGAGTTCAAACCAGCGCGGCACCGAACTCTGAGCAGGCTCTTCGACACGATGTACGAAGATGCTTGGAAGGTGCTTTTCAAGGGCGCCGAGGCCCTCGCATTCGCTACCGAGGATCGCAGATTCAGTACGCAGCATCACGCTCATGCGGTAAGCTGTTTTTTCCTTTTACAGGGTATCCGTTTTTCATAGTTTGACTCCATGCGGGATCTAAGCTCCCTTACCTTTGACAGGATTGGCAGAAAATGTCCGGACAGATCAACTGTCCAGCTCCTTTGCCCGAAGGCCCAGCGGACGCTCGCTTGGCGAAGCTGCTGGTTCCGGCACCCTATGTGGTGCCGGAGAAGAAGGCCGCGAAAAAGGCCACGAGGACTCGAAAGAGTGCCCGGCGCCAGGAGGTGTCAGATCCATCATCCGACGGTTCCGAGGCGCATTCCTCCCGTGAAGGCGAGGAGGAAGAAGAAGAGACCTCTCCCCCCAGCGGGAGGAGAGAAGAAAAGGAAGGCCGCCCCAGCTGGGGAGGCCGAAGGGTCCAAGAAGGGGAAAACCCTTCCTCCGGACTACTCCACCGACACCGACGACGGCGGAGAGGAGTGGCCGCCCAGGGCCAAGCCCCTGGCTAAATCGTAAGTATCCGGATGCCAGAGTATTTCATAGTATTCGTTTATTGCACAACTTTCCCTTATGTCGAATATGTTTATGCAGCCCACCCAAAGACCGGCTCGACTCATCGTCGAGCGGCTCACTGGACTCGTCGGATGTGAACTCGCTTCCGACGGCTTCCTCCCCCCGCCCTACGGACGACACTGAAGTGTTGTCCCGACAGGTTCCAAGCCGGGAGGAGGTGGTCCTGGAGGCACCGCAAGGCGACCTCCCGGACTCCAGGAGTAAAGGGGATGAAACCCCCCAGGGTTCCAAGTCCGGCTCTAGGCCGGACACCGCTCCAGAACCTTCAAAGGTTCCAGAGTCCGGCGGGGGACCTCCTTCCAAGAGGAGACCCCCGTCCAACCGGAGGCGCCAGACAATCGGTTGGAGGCGCTCCAAGGCGCCTCCATCGACGAGGAGCACCGCACAATTAGTAGTGTGGTGGTCCAAAAGGTTCAGTCCGCCAAGAGCGGACTGATTGAAGCTTGTACTAGCCTTTTAACAGGCTTTGAGGTAAGTAAAGAATGTGTAAATAATATTACCGCATAGATAGTAGCCCCTGATGCTCTGTTTGACGTTCGGGAAGAAAAGCCGAATAGAGGATCAAATAAAATTCGCAGGAGTCTAACAAAAAGGAGTCAATATGCGTATGTAGGCTTCTCTGCTTGCGTCCGCCGCACTGACTGCGGAAGTGGACACGCTAAAGCAGAACCTCGAGCGGTTCGAGCAAGAGCTCGGGCGTGCCAAGAAGCAGCTCGAGGACAATGAAGGTAAGAAATGCGTTGTTTAAATATATATAGAAAGGTGCAATTGCGAAAAATGACAGGATTATCGTGGCTATTGTAGGGCCACGTCTGAGGTGGCGACCCTTAAGCAAGCGTTGGTCGAGGCCGAGAAGAGGGCGGCCACGGAGCGCACCGAGCGGGAGAAGTATGAGGCCCAGGTTAGCAAGGTGCAGCAAGAGCTCCAGGTTCTCATGAAAAAACATGAGAGTTTGGAGCTTGACTCAAAGATGCGAGCGTCCAAGCTCGCGGCGGCTATTGAAAATGCCAAGTCTACCAAGGTCGAATCCCAGAAGACCCTCCAGGAGTTGGATGAGGTGAAGAGGATAGCGGCGGGTAAGGCATTCTTTATGCAAAGCAAACATATAAACGTGAGTTACTTGTTACTTACCCGAATCCGGAGCTCTCCAGGAGCGTTCGCAGATCTTCCCCAGAGTGTGTCCGATGCTGCCGCATTCTATCGAGCCGAAGAGGGCAGCTCGACAGAGAAGGTGTTCTGGTCTCAGTATGCTGAGGTCGGACACCCCGTGCCCCTGAGCGACCAGCTGAAGCAGCTGGTCGAGCTCCACAAGGCGGCCGAACAGGCCATGAAGGGCCTCATAGTTCGGCTGTGGCCTGGAGAGGCTCTGCTTGGGAACTATTTCGGGCTGGTGCGGCGGCTGGTGGAGGCCTGTTGTCGGTGTCAAAACCGGCGGATCTCGGGTAGGGGGTCCCGAACTATGCGTCTAGGCGGATGGTAACAGGAGACAAGGGACACGATGTTTTACCCAGGTTTGGGCCCTCTCGATGGAGGTAAAACCCTATGTCCTGCTTGATTAATATTGATGATATGGGTAGTACAAGAGTAGATCTACCACGAGATCAAGGAGGCTAAACCCTAGAAGCTAGCCTATGGTATGATTGTTGTAATGTATGTTGTCCTATGGACTAAAGCCCTCCGGTTTATATAGACACCGGAGAGGGCTAGGGTTACACAGAGTCGGTTACAATGGTAGGAGATCTACATATCTGTATCGCCAAGCTTGCCTTCCACGCCAAGGAAAGTACCATCCGGACACGAGCCGAAGTCTTCAATCTTGTATCTTCGTAGTCTTGGAGTCCGGCGGATAATGATAGTCTGGCTGTCTGGACACCCCCTAGTCCAGGACTCCCTCAGTAGCCCCTGAACCAGTCTTCAATGACGATAAGTATGGCGTGCATAATGTTCGGCATTGCAAGGCGGGTTCCTCTCTTGAATAATCCAGAGAAGATCATGAACACCAGGATAGTGTTCGGCTCTGCAAAATAAATTCCACATTCCACCGTAGAGAGAATAAAATGTACACTTAGTTCAATCTGCTGACGTATCATGCGGCGTGACATCACACCGCCACAAGGCCTTTGTTTGAATTACTATACCACCTCAGCATGTTTAGCGAAGCGGTTTCCTTGGCACGTCTTGTCGAAGCAGAGATCGTGTTCCCCTTATTCTGGGATTCTCATCAATACATGCGTGGGTAACCCAACCGCTCCCGTCGCCACGCCTCCTCTATCGAAGGGGAATCCCAAACGGTCACGGAGACGGCCCTTGGTATTTCTTCCCCTTTATAAGAGGACCAAGGCTCGCCATTGTTCTTCAATCTCGCATCGAATCTCTTCCCCGCTCCCAGTTCCAACACCTAGAGCCTCAGATTCGAGCGCTTCGGATCCTCAATCATGTCCGGCTCGGACCTCCAGGGCCGGTGGATGCGGAGGAGGACATATTGAAGTTGCATGAGGCCAAGTACCTGGCCTACGAGGTTTCGCACAGGTTGCCTGCCCAAGGGCAGGATGTGCCAGCCCCCGAGCCCGGTGAATACGTCGTTTTCGTATCCCACCTCCGTCGGGGTTTAGGCTTCCCGACGGATCCCTTCGTGAGGGGGCTCCTGTTCTACTATGGGCTGGACTTTCACGACTTGGCTCCGGAGTCCATCCTCCATATCTCCGCATTCATTATCGTCTGCGAAGCCTTCCTCCGCATCATTCCCCACTTCGGCCTATGGCTGAAGACCTTCAAGGTGGAGCCGAAGATGATCAGGGGGCGTCAAGCGGAGTGCGGCGAGGCGACCATAAGCAAAAAGGTCGATGCCCCGTGGCCCGAGGGTTCCTTCCAAGAGCAACTTGGACTGTGGCAGCAGGAGTGGTTCTATATCACCGCTCCAAGGGGCAGCAGGCAAAAGCCGCCGCCCTTATTCCGCCCGGGACCTCCACGCCAACTGATGTCGTGGGTCAACCAAGGGCTCAATTGGGGGCCGTCCGAAGACGTGCCTTCACTGCAGGGCCGGATTCGAGATCTCCAAGCGAGGGAGATCGACCTGATCAAGGTGATGCAGGTTATGCTAATCAGGCATCTTCTGCCCTGCAAACGCCGTCCTCTCCGTCTATGGGAGTTCAACCCGGAGGGACCTCGGATTCTCCAACACTTCGTGGGTGCGACACCCGTGGAGATGTACAAGTTGTTCTTCGGACCGCAAGTGGCGTGTCTGGATTTAGCCGAGGATGCAGGCCTAAGCCGCGATCGCCCGGATACTCAGGTAAGTAGCTCAGAGTCCGGACATTCTGTTTATGTGCCTTTCTAGAGTTCGCCTCCTGACCCTTTGTTCTTTACAGGAATGGGTGGCGCGATCAAGGCTGATAAGGTGTCCGGCCCCCCTCCCAGAGACCGCACTGGAGCCCGTGCTGGTCAGAATGTTGGAGGTTGCGCCCACAGAAGGGGGCGACGGGGAAAATAGAGGAGCTAATATTTCGCCCAAAGGGGCGACTGAAGAGGGGGGAAGCAAGAACCCCTCCCTTCAGGGGGAGAAGAGGACCGCCTCCGAAGATCCGGAGGCCAAAGCCCCTAAGCGTGGGAAGAGATCTTCCCCGGGGGGTCCGGCGCCCAGAAAGAATCCGGACGCACAATCATCATCAAAGGATCGGCCATCCAGCGAGCCGTGAGTATGAAAGAGGGAGTTAATTAGTAAGGAAATACCTTCATTTGTGCTTCTGTAGATAACCGAAATATTTATATTGCAGTTCGGATCTGCAGCCTTCTCAGACGAGTTCATCTTCGGGGGACCTTCTTCCGGAGATGATGGAGAGCGATACGCCTCCGTCCGCAGCGCCGCCAGATGAGGCAGGCGAACCCGAAGTGTCATCACGGAGGGTATCCCCGAGTCCGGAGGGGCCAGAGAGTTCGGCACCTACTAGTGTCCGGCCGGGAGAACTGAAGAATCTGCTTGAGAGGGCGTCCATTTCAGAAGATCACCGTGCGTTAATGCGTATGGTGATTGGGAGGATTTCGTACGCTGAGAGCGAATTGCGTAATGCCGCCATGAGTTTGCTGGCGGGATTTGAGGTATGCGAGAATGACGCACCCCTGTGTCTTTTAACAGTTTTGCATATAAAAAATGCGCCCTGTATAGATAGTAGCCCCTGAGACTCAGTAGGTTGTCAGAAACGACAGCGTACCGAGGATCGAAATCTAAAGGAATGAATTCCGTCGTTCCTATGCAGGTGGCGGATAGTCCGGGGGCTAGCCGGACTAGTGAGTTTGCCGAGTTAAATTGGCAATTTGACTTGGCAGATGCGGACATCGCACTTGTCAACAGGCGACTTGACGAGTCGCAAGGTAAAAGAGTTCTCCGCAGTCGCTTTATTAAGGGGGTCGAAGCCCTCCTCTGATAAATTATATGCTGTTTGTACAGACGGTGCTGCTGCTGTGGAGGGCCTTCGGGCCGAACTTGCTCGAGCTAAGGAGCAAGCCCGAAGGAGTGAAGCGGCTGCCTCGAGGGCGGCCGAGGAGTTGAAAGCCGAAAAGGCTGCGCACTGCCTAAGCAGGGCCGAGGTGGCCGAATTGGCCATGAAAGTAAAGGATGCTGCCGACCGCAATGAGGCTCTTGAAAAGGAGCGCTTCTCGGAGCGGGAAGACCTGAAGAAGGCCACCGCCGAAGACAAGGATGCCCGCTCTGCAATGCGGGCTATGAAGGAGGAACTGTGCCAGGCCGGAGAGATCGTGGCTGGCAAGCCTTCTCTGCTGCGTCGCCGGTTTATGGATGGAAAGTATGCTCAATTTGAGCGGCTGTGGAGTCCAGAGGATCCGTATATGGACTTAGCTGCAAGTGCGGCCGATGCCATTAAGCACTTCCAGAGCCAGAAGGATCACGAGACGGAAGAGCTGTATTGGTCTCAATTCCACAGTCCGGATCGCCCACTTCCATTGACAGACCGGTTGGCCGAATGGGCCGAGCTAAATAGATTGTCCGGACTTGCCATGACTGACATCGTGGCCCATGTCTGGCCAGAGAGGTCCAAGGCGACGAGCTACTTTGGCTTACTACAAAAATTCCTTGGAGCGGTGCCGCATATAAAGGGGATGAAGCGGTCGGCCTGCATAGAGGGCGCGCGGATGGCTCTTGCCCGTGTGAAGGCGCATTGTCCAGAGATGGATGCCACCGCTGTTGCTGCCCAGGGTTCGGATGGAGACCGGCTCCCTGCCGAGCACTATTTCGGGGAAGTTATGCGTGGTGCTCGTGTAATAGAGTCGCAGTGCTCGAAGAATGTAACGTTCAGATGAACGCATTAGCTTGTAAATCGATGATTATGTTATAAATGCTTTTTATACTTGTGCGTCCAAGTAGTAAAACTTCTCCTGTGCGGCCGTTTACGTATACTTGTGTATAACTTGAAAGATGGCAGTCTTCGGCTTCAGCCCCCACGCACAAGGTGCTGGGGTGTTTGCAAAAATAGCGCGTTTTCACACTTAATCCGACGTCTCGGTCCTGTTATAAGGAGGTGGTAGCGTAGCGAACAAGGCAATCCGGACTATAATGCTTTATCACTTTCACTTAGCCCGTGGAGCTCGAGGGTGGGGCTACGATATAGCCCCTGGTGGCGTCGCCCTTCTCCGAAGTCGGAGCGCGTGTGCCTGACCGGGAAACGGCCCTTCGTCAAAGCGGGGAATTCTAAACATTCCGATAGTCGATCGAGTGGCTGACCAGTCTCTCGCTGTATCATGACAGTCAGTTTTCGGCTTTCTCTACTGAGGTGCTCGCCCAGCCGAACTGGGGCACAATCGCAGTAGTTCTCCTGGTGTCGCGTTAGCCGATGATACGGAACGTAAGGCAGCAAAACACAGGAGCCGGGCAAACCCAACATTTGACCAAAGACATGATTCGGAGCTAATACATATAATGCCTAACTCGAGACGCCGAACACTCCCTAAGGTGTTCGGTCTTTATAATAATGGGCAGAATGATGCCCTAAGCCCCTAGTGTCCAGGTATGGGCATGGTCTTCTTACGCGGCCGATGCCAAAGCGTCAGGCTCCGCTTTGGCTATAGGAAGAAACCAAGGGAGAATAACAACAAGAGACAGTAAAAAAGGTTTACGCAGGGTCTTAATCTGAAAAGAATCCTCACAACGGGTCCCTACTGCATGTCTGCGCCTGTGTCTCCGTTGCACCATTATCCTGGACGGGTATGCACGTTGTTCATCTGTAAAAAGAGAGGAACGTTTAGTTTAAAAAACAATTCGTGCGAAAAATATTAAAAATATAAATAATTAAATCGGGGTTTGTATGAACCCGCAGTTATTTGTGCGCGCAGCCCCCTGTGAAGGGGTATGCGGCTAGGGAGCCCCTAGCCTACTGACGCCGGATTCGTCTATCCAAGTCCGGGGTCTTTAAGTGACCCTCGCACTAAAATTATGCCACGCGGTCTGGGCATCTTGAGAGTAAGAGACGCGTAATGCGGTATGGCGTTGAAGCGGACAAAAGCCTTTCGTCCCAAGAGTGCTTGATATTCACTTTCAAATGGGACGATGTGAAAAAGTAATTTTTCGCGTCGGGAATTGTTCGGCGATCCGAACACGACTTCTAGTAATATGGAGCCTGTGCACTTGGCGTAATGGCCTGGCGTCACTCCTTTGAAGGAAGTGCGGCTGTGTTGAATTTTGGTAGGGTCTATCCCCATCCTACGGATTGTGTTTGAATATAGCAGGTTTAAGTCACTGCCTCCGTCCATTAGGACGTTAGTAAATTGCAATCCGTCTATTATGGGATTCAATATCAGGGGAGTCCGTCCCGCATTTCGAACGCTTCTGGAATAGTCCAGGTGGTCGAAAGTGATTGGTTTTGATATCCAATCTCTACGGTCTGCTGGGTTGGACCGCGCGAAGCTCTTTTTAGAAAGTGCCGCACTATTTTTCCGTATTATCACATGAAGTGAGTTTACTGCTTTGATCCCTTGTGGGAAAGTCTTTTGTTTTCCGGTGCTCTGCTGGTGGGGTTTATCTTCTTTGCTTGATGCGTCGAGCCCCTTGTGTTCGGCATTTAGTCGGCCGGACTGTTTGAAAACCCAACAATCCCTGTGGGTGTGATTTGCAGGCCTTCCGGGGGTACTGTGGATTTGACATATCCGACCCAAAATTTTATTTAAGTTGGACAATTCGTCACTGTCATCCTTAAGAGGCTGTGTTTTATTATTGGGCCGCGAGCTTTTGAATCCGGCATTGACTGCCGCGCTCTTTGGGCTTTTCTCTTTATTCCGGCGCTGCTCTTTTCTGCACCGTGATTTTCTGTTTCCATCTCTTATCTCTGATGTACTTGGGTCGCTGGTGCTGCATCGTGCTAACCAGCTATCCTCGCCCGCACAGAAGCGGGTCATGAGGCTTGTTAGTGCGGACATTGTCCTCGGTTTCTCTTGACCGAGGTGCCTGGCGAGCCATTCGTCTCGGACATTGTGCTTGAAAGCTGCTAAGGCTTTGGTGTCCGGACAGTCGACTATTTGGTTCTTTTTTGTAAGGAACCTGTTCCAGAATTTCCGCACTGACTCTCCGGGCTGTTGAGTTATATGACTTAGATCATCTGCATCCGGAGGACGGACATAAGCCCTTGAAAATTTGCTCTAAACGCGTCCTCGAGCTCTTCCCAACTTCCAACAGTATTTTCTGGGAGGCTTTTAAGCCAATGACGGGCTGGCCCTTTGAGCTTGAGGGGTAGGTATTTTATGGCGTGGAGATCATCTCCTCTGGCCATATGTATATGTAGTATATAATCTTCTATCCAGACTCCAGGGTCTGTTGTTCCATCGTAGGCCTCTATGTTTATGGGTTTAAATCCTGCTGGGAATTCATGGTCCAGCACCTCGTCAGTGAAACATAGTGGGTGTGCGGCGCCCCTGTATTGAGCGATATCGCGACGCAGCTCGAGAGAGCGCTGTCTGCTGTGTTCGGCCCGGCCGGGGTTATTGTATCCGGCGCGATGGTATTCGTCGTGGGTCGTAGGGCGCCCATGTGATCCATAGATGGGTCTGGATTGCCTTGCTTTGTCCTCCAATATGTCTCGCGAGTCCGGCGCATTCCCTCTTGGCTTCGTACTTTTGGAGCGATGCCGGGGTATGGTCTTGGCTGGGGGCCTGGATGCCTTTCTGTCACGACCACGGGGTGGTCGGTCAGCCATATCGTGCGCTGGTGATGGAGGTACGAATGCTTCCTCCTCTAATCGGGGGAGCAGCTTGCGTTTTGGGTAACTTTTGGAGGGACGTTCGAGTTTATACTCTTCGGCCGCGAGGACCTCGGTCCATCGATCGACCAGCAGGTCCTGATCAGCTTGAAGCCGCTGCTGCTTTTTCTTTAGGCTGTTTGCTGTGGCGATAAGCCTGCGCTTGAAGCGCTCTTGTTCGATGGGATCCTCGGGTACGACGAATTCGTCATCGTTGAGGCTTGCTTCGTCTTTGGAGGGAGGCATATAATTATGATCCTCAACCTCTTCGTCTGCCGCCCCCTCATGAGGGCTTGCTTCTGCATCCTCCTACGCTGAGTCTTGCTGGAGGGGATTGTCTTCGGCACTCTCTGGAGTATTATTATCTCCTGTGCCGGAATCTCCATTCTTGCCGTGGCGAGATTTAGAGCGGCGCCGCTGACGCCGGCGCTTGGGCTGTTTCTTTAAGGGACCTGCCTCCGCTGTTTCTTCGCCGTCCCCATCTTTTGGGGTATCCACCATGTATACGTCATATGACGAGGTGGCCTTCCAGTGCCCTGTGGGCGGTGGTTCCTGTTCGTCTCCGGCATCGTCGTCCATAGTGTCGATGTTTTCGGAGTTGTAGTCTAGCATGTCGGTTAGATCGTCGATAGTGGCTACAAAGTGGGTGGTGGGTGGGCTCTGAATTTCTTCGTTGTCCATATCCCAACCATCCTGGCCATAATCCGGCCAGGACTCTCCTAATAACGAGAGATGCTTTAGTGAATTCAAGATATCGCCGAAAGGCGAGCATTGGAAGATGTCCGTGGCGGTGAATTCCATAACCGGCGCCCAATCCGGATCGATTGGTAGGGGCGCGGGAGGTTCGGAGTCCGGCGAGGAGTCCAGCGCCTCGGAATCACGAGTTTCGCAGGGGACAAGATTAGTGTTCGGCTCCATCGCCGTGGACGTTGGAGCCCCCAGGGCGGCGTCTATCCACCGGCCCTCGATCCGGGCGATCGGCTCCGGGCCAATGGCCGGAGCGGACCCGTGTGCGGCCACCAAGGCACTGTTCGGTGGCAGAGCTAAATCATGCCCGTCGTCATAGTGCGGCGCGGTTGGCTGTGGCTCGAGTCCGTCGAAGATCAAGTCTCCGCGGACGTCGGCCGTGAAGTTTAAGCTTCCAAATCTGACCTGACGGCCAGGGGCGTAGCTTTCGATCTGCTCCAGATGGCCAAGTGAATTGGCCCGCAGGGCGAAGCCGCCGAATACGAAGATCTGTCCGGGGAGAAAAGTCTCACCCTGGACAACGTTGCAGGTTGAAGGTGCCATCAAGCCTATCGGTGACGACACAGAGGAACTCTCAATGAAAGCACCAATGTCGGTGTCAAAACCGGCGAATATCGGGTAGGGGGTCCCGAACTGTGCGTTTAGGCGGATGGTAACAGGAGACAAGGGACACGATGTTTTACCCAGGTTCGGGCCCTCTCGATGGAGGTAAAACCCTACGTCCTGCTTGATTAATATTGATGGTATGGGTAGTACAAGAGTAGATCTACCACGAGATCAAGGAGGCTAAACCCTAGAAGCTAGCCTATGGTATGATTGTTGTAATGTATGTTGTCCTACGGACTAAAGCCCTCCGGTTTATATAGACACCAGAGAGGGCTAGGGTTACACAGAGTCGGTTACAATGGTAGGAGATCTACATATCCGTATCGCCAAGCTTGCCTTCCACGCCAAGGAAAGTACCATCGGGACACGAGCCGGAGTCTTCAATCTTGTATCTTCGTAGTCTTGGAGTCCGGCGGATAATGATAGTCCGGCTGTCCGGACACCCCTTGTCCAGGACTCCCTCACCTGTCCAAGGCTCGAAGTCATCAAGCACTCCGTCTGCATTGAAGGTGCCTGTAGGGCCCTTGCCTGTGCTAAGGTGCACTGGGGCAAGCTGGATGCTGAGAAGCTTGTGAAGGATGGGCCACCGCCGGGGAAAGAGCATCGCAAGCCCGAGAATTATTATAAGGATGTTCTGAAGCGTGCCTGCCTTGTGGCGGATGAATGTTCTAGGGATGTAATTTTTGAGTGAAACTTGCTCGTTTTGTCCTGTGCGCTAAAAACTTTGTTCATATGCGCTAAGCAATGCTGTTGGAATTTAAAATATTACCTTCTGTGCGGCTGTTTATCAATTCTGAGAGATGGCGAGTCATCGGCTTCTGCCCCCGTGCCGCTAGTGCTGGGGTGTTCGGGGATAAACCTGAGCGCTCTTTTTCCAATGTTTGGGTCCTTCGAGGGAGGCGCTCAGCCCAACGAACAAGGCAATCGGACTATAATGCGTGAACACTCTCACTTAGCCATAGAATTCTATAATTTTAAATTTCGATGAAGCCCCTGGTATTCGGAAGACCGAGTTCGGGGCGCTATCCACGCCTTGGCCGGACAGAGCCGACTCCTCGCTCTAAGCGGCATAAGTCTTTAGGGACTTGAAAAACCTCTCGAACAACGACCAGCCCTCGCTTCATCATGGCAGTCAGTTTTAGCTTTCTCCACTGAGGTGCTCGACCCAGGTCAACTGGGGCACAATCGCAGTGGTTCTCCTAGTGCTACCTTAGCCGATATAGCGGAACGTAAGGCACCAAAACATAGGAGTCGGGCAAACCCAACTATTAACCCAAGACATGATTCGGAGCTGATGCATATAATGCTATAAGTTCGGGGTGCTGCACTTGTTAAAGTGTTCGGACTTCTCACACCATGTTGAGGGGTACTGAAGCCCCTAGCGTATTTCGGCCGTACCAAAGTGTACGGGTGCAACATGTCGTTAAGGAACATATATAAAAAAAGTAATGCAAAAATAGACAAAAGCTATGCATTGTTTATTAAAGAGGGCTGCGATCAAAGCAGAACGATACAAATAATGCGATAAGCAAAAGGTTGGACTATTTAACATGTCTGTTCCAGGGGCAAGCTGCGGAATAGTATGCGAAACAGGTATACTGCTCGTGATAGAGACCACCTGGGAGTTCCGTAATGCGGCGTGGCTTGTCTGCTTCCCTGGTTCTTGCATCGTTTGTGCGGCAATTGAACTGCCGAACAGGCCTTCCGAAGAATGGAGTCCTGAAAGTAAGAGAAAACTAAAAAATCGGCAGCCCCTGGTGCGGTTTAATCCGTGCTTCGGGCGTGCCGTGATGGTGCCCCTCCCCCTGTACCCATGGTATTTCTAGAGCGTAGTTATGTATGCGAAGCACTGGCATCGCCTTTTTGCTAGGGCTGGGGTTGGGGCCGCATTGCTACGCCTGCTCGGATTGTGCCAGGCGGTCTTGTTGTAGGTTACTCCGGGCGCGCTTGACGGTGTCCGGTCGTTTAGTGGCCGGACTAGAGAACTGCCAGGAGAGGCTGCTTTGTACTTCCGCTGCAAGGGCCGCCGTGTGCTCCTCCGTTCGGAGGGAGCGTTTGGTGTTTCCATTGACCGTAATTACTCCTCGAGGGCCTGGCATCTTGAGCTTAAGGTATACATAGTGCGGTACCACATTGAACTTGGCGAATGCGGTTTGCCCGAGCAGTGCGTGATAGCCACTGCGGAATGGGACTATGTCGAAGATTAACTCCTCGCTTCGGAAATTATCCGGAGATCCGAAGACCACTTCAAGTGTGACTGAGCCTGTACAGTTGGCCTCTACACCTGGTATCACGCCTTTAAAGGTCGTTTTGGTGGGCTTAATCCTCGAGGGATCTATGCCCATTTTCTGCACTATATCCTGGTAAAGCAGGTTCAGGCTGCTGCCGCCGTCCATAAGGACTCTAGTGAGATGAAATCCGTCAATAATTGGGTCTAGAACCAATGCGGCGAATCCGCCATGACGGATGCTAGTGGGGTGGTCCCTTCGATCAAAGGTGATCGGGTAGGAGGACCATGGGTTGAACTTTGGGGCGACTGGCTCTACCGCGTATACGTCCCTTAACGCTCGCTTCCGCTCCCTCTTGGGGACGTGGGTTGCGTATATCATGTTCACCGTCCACACTTGTGGGGGAAAACCCTTCTGTCCACTGTTGTTCGGCGGCTGGGGCTCTTCATCATCATCGCTATGCAGCCCCTTGTCTTTGTTTTCGGCATTTAACTTGCTTGCCTGCTTGACCACCCAACAATCCCTATTGGTGTGATTGGCCGGCTTGTCGGGGGTGCCATGTATCTGGCACAAGCGGTCGAGTATTCGTTCCAAACTGGACGAGCCCCTAGGATTCCTTTTGAATGGCTTTTTCCGCTGACCGGATTTAGAGCCTCTCAATCCGGCATTAACTGCCGTATCCTTAGCATTGTCGCTGTTAGTGCGGCGCTTCTGCTTGTTGCGACGCGACTTGCCACTACTATCCCTGGTATCCGAATTACCAGGGTTCTTGGTCATATTGTTGCTACGAGGAAGCCAGCTGTCTTCTCCCGCGCAAAAGCGAGTCATGAGTGTCGTGAGTGCTGCCATAGACTTCGGCTTTTCCTGTCCAAGGTGCCAGGCAAGCCACTCGTCACGGATATTGTGCTTGAAGGCTGCTAGGGCCTCAGCGTCCGAATAGTCGACAATTTGATTTTTCTTTATTAGGAACCGTGTCCAGAATTGCCTGGCCGATTCCTCTGGCTGCTGAATTACGTGACTTAGGTCATCGACGTCTAGGGGTCGCACATAAGTGCCCTGGAAATTGTCGAGGATTGAGGCTTCC
This sequence comes from Triticum dicoccoides, assembly GCF_002162155.2. Lineage (NCBI taxonomy): Eukaryota > Viridiplantae > Streptophyta > Magnoliopsida > Poales > Poaceae > Triticum > Triticum dicoccoides. The sequence continues at coordinate 590,111,379 of NC_041386.1, forward strand.
AAGTCCTCCCAACAACTAATTGATCCTGTTGGCAAGCTGTTAAGCCAATGCCGAGCTGGTCCTTTAAGCTTGAGTGGGAGGTATTTGATGGCGTGGAAATCATCGCCGCGGGCCATGTGGATATGAAGGAGATAATCCTCGATCCATACCGCAGGATCTGTTGTGCCATCATATGATTCGATGTTTACGGGTTTGAAACCCTCGGGGATTTGATGATCCATTATTTTGTCTGTGAAGCATAGTGGGTGTGCGGCGCCTCTGTACTGGGCTATATCACGACGTAGCTCCAATGAGCTTTGTCTATTGTGTTCGGCCCTGCCGAATTTGTGGCCAGCGTGACGGTTACCGTCTCAAGTTGTGGGGCGCCCACGCGATCCGTAGATCGATCTTGTTTGCCTTGCCTTGTCCTCCAACATATCTCGCAGGTCCGGCGCATTTTCTCGTGCCTTGGTACGGGGTGCGGCTTGAGTGGAGGGCCGAGAGGCCTCTCTGTCGCGGCCACGAGGTGGCCAATCGGCCGTATCGAGTGCAGGTGATGTAGGTTTAAGTGCTTCCTCCTCTAATCGGGGTAGCAACCTGCACTTTGGGTAACTCTTGGAGGGGCGTTCGAGTTTATGTTCTTCGGCCGCAAGGACTTCAGTCCATCTGTCGACTAGCAAATCTTATCAGCTCTAAGCTGTTGCTATTTTTTCTTGAGGCTTCTTGCCGTGGCCATAAGCCTGCGTTGAAAACGCTCTTGCTCGACGGGATCCTCTGGCATGACGAATTCGTCGTCATCGAGGCTTGCCTCGTCTTCGGAGGGAGGCATATAATTATCGTCCTCGACCTCTCATGAGGGCTGGTATCTCCATCCTCGTGTGCTAAATCTTGCTGGAGGGGGTTTTCTTCGGCACTTTTCGGAGTATTATTATCTCCCATGCTGGAATCACCGTATTTGTTTTGGCGGGATTTTGAGCGGCGCCGCTGACGCCGGCGCTTTGGCTGTTCCTTGGAGGGGTCATCCTCCGCTATTCCATCGCCATCTCCTTCTTTTGGGGTGTCCGCCATGTATATGTCATATGACGAGGTGGCTTTCCAGGGCCTGATAGGCGCTGGTTCTTCATCGTCTCCTTCATCGGCGTCCATACCATCGATGTCTTCGGAGTCGAAGTCGAGCATGCCAGTTAAATCGTCAACAGTGGCTACAAAGTGGGTGGTGGGTGGGCTTTGAATTTCTTCATCGTCCGTATCCCAACCTTGCTGACCGTAGTCCGGCCAGGGCTCTCCTGATAAAGAGAGAGACTTCAATGTCTTCAGAATATCGCCGAAAGGCAAGTGCTGAAAGATGTCCGCGGCAGTAAACTCCATGATCGGCGCCCAATCGGATTCGATGGGCAGGGGCGCGGAGGGTTCGGAGTCTGGAGAGGAGTCCGACTCCTTGGAGTCACAAGTCTCGCAGAGTGCAGGGCTGGTATTCGGCTCGATCGCCGTTGGGATTGCAGACCCCGAGGCGACGTCCAACCACCCATCCTCGATCGGCGCAGTTGGCTCCGAATTAAGGGTCAAAGACGATGTGGGTGCGGCCTCCAGGGCACTGTTCGGCGGCAGAGCTAGATCATGCTCGTCATGACAGTGCGGCACGCTCGGCAGTGGCTCGAATCCGTCGAAGATCAAGTCCCCGCGGATGTCAGCCGTGTAGTTTAAGTTTCCAAATTTGACCTGACGGCCAGGGGCATAGCTTTCGATCTGCTCTAGATGGCCAAGTGAATTGGCCCGCTGTGCGAAGCCGCCGAAGGCGAAGATCTATCCGGGGAGGAAGGTCTCACCCTGGACTGCATCGCTATTGATGATCGTTGGAGCCATCGAGCCTGACGACGACGACATAGAGGAACTCTCAATGAAAGCACCAATGTCGGTGTCAAAACCGGCGGATCTCGGGTAGGGGTCCCGAATTGTGCGTCTAGGCCGGATGGTAACAGGAGGCAAGGGACACGAAGTTTTACCCAGGTTCGAGCCCTCTAGATGGAGGTAAAACCGTACGTCCTGCTTGATTAATATTGATGATATGGGTAGTACAAGAGTAGATCTACCACGAGATCAGAGAGGCTAAACCCTAGAAGCTAGCCTATGGTATGATTGTTGTTGTGTATGTTTTCCTACGGACTAAAACCCTCCGGTTTATAGACACCGGAGAGGGTTAGGGTTACACAAAGTTGGTTACAATGGTAGGATATCTACATATCCGTATCGCCAAGCTTGCCTTCAACGCCAAGGAAAGTCCCTTCCGGACACGGGACGAAGTCTTCAATCTTGTATCTTCATAGTCTAGGAGTCCGGCTGAAGGTATAGTCCGGCCATCCGGACACCCCCTAATCCAGGACTCCCTCAGACCCGCTCCAAGGATTCTTTTTAGATTAAGACCCTGCGTAAACCTTTTTTACTGTCTCTTGTTGATACATATCCACCGTTGAGAAGGATGCTGACGTCTTGGCATGTGGCCACGCCAGAACAATGCACATACCTGGACACAAGGGGCTTCTTACAAAGGCCATTATTTAGGCCCGGTTTATACCACAAAGACCGAATACCTTAGGGAGTGTTCGGCGTCGCGAGTTTGGCCCTATATGCATCAGCTCCGAATCATTGTCTTTTGTCAAATGTTGGGTTTGCCCGGCTCCTGTGTTTTGGTGCCTTACGTTCCGCTTTACCGGCTAAGGTAGCACCAAGAGAACTACTGCGATTGTGCCCTGGTTCATCCGGACGAGCACCTCAGTAGAGAAAGCCGAAAACTGACTGTCATGATATAGCGTGAGACTGGTCAACCACTTGATGACCTGTTGGAATGTTAGAATTCCTCCGCCTTAACGAAGGGCCATTTTTCGGCCAGGCATGTACGCACCCCGGGATCGGGAGAGTGCGGAGCCACCAGAGGCTATCTAGTAGCCCCACTGTCAAACTCCTATGGCTAAGTGAAAGTGCTAAAGCATTATAGTCCGGTTGCCTCGCTCGCTCCGCTATCACCTCCTTAATAGGACCAAGACGTTGGGTTAAGTGTGAACGCGTGTTTTTTGCGAGCACCTCCGCATTATATGCGTGGGGGTTGAAGCCGACGGCTGGAATCTTTCAGGTTATACACATGTATACGTAAACGGCCGCCCAGGAGGCATCATATTACTTTCAGGCAAAAGTATAAAAATAACCTTATAAAAATTTATAAAAGCATTTCGCTTACAATGAGATTACATATCAATCAAACATAATATTTTTTGAGCACTGGGTCTCTATCAAACGAGCACCCTCAAGAACTTCTTCAAAGTAGTGCTCAGCAGCCATTCGGCCTATGGCCAAATCCCGCGCTGCAACAGTGGTAGCATCCATCTCCGCCCAGTATGCTTTAACACGGGCAAAGGCCATCCGTGAGCCCTCTATGCACGCCGACCTCTTTATCACATTAATGCGCGACACCACGTCAAGGAACTGCTGCACCAAGCTGAAATAGCTATTCGGTTTTGGCCTTTCCGGCCATAGCTGATCCACAACAGACCTCATGGCAAGTCCGGACAACCTATTCAGTTCGTCCCATTCGGCTAATTGGTCAGTCAATGAAAGCGGATGCTCGGGAGAATGGAATTGTGTCCAAAACAGCTGGTCCACTTCACGGTCCGTCTGACCCTGGAAGTACTTGGCCGCATCGGCAGCGCTTGCCGCCAAATCCATATACACATCCTCCGAACTCCACAGCCGATCCAGAGGGGCATACCGTGGATCTCCGAACTTCCTCCGCAACATAAAGTATTTCCCAGCTACAATATCCCCGGCTTCCCGCAGCTCCCCCTTCTTCGCCCTCATAGCAGAGCGGATGTCTTTTCTCGTCGCAGCAACCTTCTCAAGGTCCGATGCCTTCGCTAGGTTTTCCTTTTCAGGAACCCGGCAACGGTCGGCGGCGGCTTTTAATTCTATGGCCATCTTGGCCATCTTATCTCGGCTCTCGCCATGCGTGGCCTTCTCGGCTTTCAACTCTTCGGCCGCCTTCAAAGCAGCCGCATTACCAAACCTCGTTTGTTCCTTGGCTCGGGCAAGTTCTGCCTGCAAGGCTTCAACAGTGGCAGCTCCATCTGCAGTCACAACATATTAAAGATACTGGCATCATGCTGCTCTTACTATGTGGCGTTTACCAGATAATGACACTTACACTATGCTCGTCAAGCCTTTTGTTAACAAGCTCGATGTCGACGTCTGCCGCATCCAACTGCCGTTTTAAATGGGCAAACTCGCTAGTCTGGATAGCCACCGGAGCTTCCATCACCTGCACATAGAGGCAGTATGGTTATTACCTGGGAATATGATCCTCTGTTCGTCGTCATTTCTGACGACAACCAGAGTCTCAGGGGCTACTATCTACACAGGGCACACCTAGCATGTGTAGGACTATCATACATTATTTTACGTACCTCAAATCCTGTCAGTAGACTCATAAAAGCTTCATGCAATCCGCTTTCGGCGGACGAGATTCTCTCCATCACCGTATTCATCAGCATACGGTGTTCATCTGAGATGGCCGCTCGCCCCACCAACTCACTCAGAACATCCGATCACACATCAGACGGTGCCGGACTCTTTTGTCTGCTCTCTTCGGGAGCCGGACACTGGGAGCTTCGGGGGTCAATGGGATTATCTTCTGGCCTCACCGGACTCGGAGAGGCCCTCCGCGACGACACTTCGGGGTCGCCCGCTTCCGGAGCGGAGGAGTCCGGAGGAGGCGTTTCTCTCTCCATCATCTCTGGAAGAAGATCCCCCGAAGATGAGCTCATTTGAGAGGGGCTAAGGCCCGAACTGCAAAGATATATGCGGTGGTTATTTTCTCGGAAGAAAAAGATGGCATACCTATACTATTAAAGTATTTCGGGTCACTTACGACTCACTGGAGAATTGATCCCCCCGCGGACTTTGTGCGGCAAAAGCACCCCCAAGGTAGGACCCTCTGTGGGAGACTTCTTCTACCGTTTGGAAGCTTCGGCTTCCGAATCCCCGGGCGCAGTCCTTTTCCTCCTCCGGTCGTCTTCCTTCATGGAGACGTTCGCTCCCTCGGTTAGAATGGGTAGCGTTGGGGGCCCGCGTCCGCCCGTATTATCCTCCCCAGTATCTTCCTTCAAGGGCTCCAGGCAAGGTGCGACCTGGAGCATCTTTTCCAATACCGGATTGTCCAAACCCTCAGGGAGGGGGCCGAACACCGAATCAACTTCGCCTTTGTTAGCCAGTCCTGGTCAAAAAGCGAACTCTCGGAAATAACTTTGTAACAAATGAGAGATAGTATGTTCAGCCAAAAGATTCCTTACCTGTTCGGCGACGCGGTTACTGCTCAGGCCCACGTCCTCGGTGATTTCTGGTCACTCTACCTAAGGTCCGAAGAATGACTTGTACATCTCCTCGTGCGTCAGGCCGAGGAAATTTTGAATGACACGCGGTCCCTCGGGATTGAACTCCCACAAGCGAAGGGGCCGGCGTTTGCAAGGCTGGACTTGACGAACTAGCATAACTTGTATTACCGCAACCAAACTAAAATCTCCATTGAAGAGATCTCGGATGCGGCTTTGCAGTATAGGCACGTCCTTGGCTGGACCCCAGCTCAGACCTCTGCTGATCCATGACATCAGTTGTGGTGGAGGGCCCGAGCGGAAAACAGGGGCGGCCGCCCACTTGGCACTTCTAGGAGTCGTGATGTAGAACCACTCCTGTTGCCACAATTTAGACACCTCTGGAATGGAACCTTTGGGCCATGTAGCTCTCGTCATCTTGCATATTGAGGCACCTCCGCCCGTTGCATGTTGCCCCTCGATCATCTTCGGCTTTACTTCAAAGGCTTGAGCCACAGGCCCAAGTGAGGGGTAACCCGGAGGAAGACCTCACACACGACAATAAATGTCGTGATATGAAGAAAGGAGTCCGGAGCAAGATCATGGAAATCTAGCCCGTAATAAAACATTAAACCCCTGACGAAAGGATCCAGAGCAAGGCCTAGACCTCGGAGGAAGTGGGGGACGAACACGACGTTCTCGTTGGGTTCGGGGGAGGGGACGGCCTGCCCTCGGGAAGACAGCCGATGCGAAACCTCAGTGGTCAGATATCTGGTCTCCCTCAACTTTTTGATGTCTTCTTCCGTGACGGAGGAAGGCATCCATCGGCCTCGAAGGCTAGATCCGGACATGATTGAAGGTTCGGAGCACCTGACCTAAACTTTAGGTGTTTGAGCTTGAGGTGGGGGAAGGATTCGATTGAGCACGGGAGGAAAAAAAAATAAAAGCCTTGTCCCTTTATAAAGAGTGCAAATATCAAGCGTCCTCTCCGTGGCCGTTTGGACTTGCCTATAGTCTAGGAGTCCTAGAAGCGGTTGGGTTACCCACGCACGTATCGATGAGAATCCCGAAATAAGGGGACACGATCTCTGCTTTAACAAGACGTGCCAAGGAAACCGCCCCGCATGACACGCTGAGGTGGGATAATAAAATGATTCGAATAAAGTCTTGGACGTGGTGTTGTCATGCTACGGAATACGTCAACAGATTAGATTGGTGTGAACATTATTCTCTCTATGGCAATATGTGGAAATTTATTTTGCAGAGCCGGACACTATTCTTTGTGTTCAAAATCTTCTATGAAGTACTTGGGGGAGGAACCCGCCTTGCAATGCCGAAGACAAACTGCACGCCGGACTCGTCGTCATTGAAGCCTGGTTCAGGGGCTACTGAGGGAGTCCTGGATTAGGGGGTGTCCGGATGGCCGGACTATACCTTCAGCCAGACTCCTGGACTATGAAGATACAAGATTGAAGACTTCGTCCCGTGTCTGGAAGGGACTTTCCTTGGCGTGGAAGGCAAGCTTGGCGATACGGATATGTAGATCTCCTACCATTGTAACCGACTTTGTGTAACCCTAACCCTCTCCGGTGTCTATATAAACCGGAGGGTTTTAGTCCGTAGGACAACATACAGAACAACAATCGTACCATAGGCTAGCTTCTTGGGTTTAGCCTCCTTGATCTCGTGGTAGATCTACTCTTGTACTACCCATATCATCAATATTAATCAAGCAGGACGTAGGGTTTTACCTCCATCAAGAGGGCCCGAACTTGGGTAAAACATCGTGTCCCTTGTCTCCTGTTACCATCCGGCCTAGACGCACAGTTCGGGACCCCCTACCCGAGATCCGCCGGTTTTGACACCGACAGTCTTCAACTTCTGCTATCGTACAACTTCCTCTTTGGCGTGCTCTATTATATGCGTGCTATGTCGTTTCCCATCAAGCGCCTTCGGCCATGACATCAAGTTCTGTAGCTTGGCCATGAATGTGTTAGTCATGCTGGCCATCCGCGGATGATAACGCCCAAGTGAACTCAGGGAAGGAGAAAAGGATGCTATTGTTGTGGTCATCGAGATGACTTGCCGTAGACACAGTGGATGCCATCGACGGTTAGCCATGGATGAGTGCCTCGCTACCTCCAGAAAATATGGATGTACGGGCTTCTGCTACTAACCTTGCGGAGCATTTGGTGTTGTGACATATACACTATGTGGAAGAGGCTGCCGGTTTAATATTCAGGTAATGCCAGCCAGGGATTCGTTTGGAATCTACTTTTGACAGCCAATCTAGTTTGTTGGCTACCGGGTGGCTTCATGTGATGCTATAGTGTGCTACGGAGAGGTATAGAGGGTACCCACAGTTACATGGGTGTACCATAATGTTTCATCTATTCAATTTTGTGGTTTAATATTGACTCCTTGATCCCGTTTCTTGGGGTTCATGATTGGCAACTAATCTATGTCTATGGAAGTAAAATGTCTACTTTGTAATTGAATGTTCAGGGATTGTCTTCAAAAGAGAACAATTCAGACCTTAGATGTACAAGTATATTCGATGGATCCATCTAATTTATACTTGAAATTACAGTGTATAATTTGTCTGGACATTATATATATTTGATGGAGCCATTTAAGCTGGACTGTTGGACTTGAAATTACAGTGTAAATTTTCCTTTCAAATTGCTAATTCAAATTTACTTATTTTAAACTCGATAATAATTCTAAACAGTATAATAGTCTATACAATGTTTTCAAATGGATGTTTCTTTACATCGTCTTATATCACTTTTGATGTGAGACGTGTTGTAAATACATGTCTCTAAACAATTTTTATATAGTTGTTATTTAACTTCCATAAGATAGATAGACAACATATAGCGCATGTATTGTGCATTTCAGAGACAAAATAAGTAATCCATATGCATACATCTTTTTCTACGTCACAGCGTGGTGTGAAGGAGACATGCCGGGAACACGTAGGAGCCCACCCTCCCTCCATAAAATGAGTCCACAGTCAAAAGCAATCGGCAGTATGAGGGATGGTGTATGGACCAGGGACGTATATGGATAAGGACTCAAGGAGGGCAGTCCTCACGTCCAGCTCGAGAGGTTAGTTAAACATTCTCTTGTGCTGACACAGTTCAATAACAAGTGTTCCATGAGGTGGCTAAGCTCATCGGCTTGGATTGAACACGCGTAGAATGAACACCGGCTATCGTTAGCGAGGGTGGGACGGAGGATAAGCGGCGTCACCACTCCGTTTTGAAATTGAGGATCGTGGACAGGAGGCCAGGGTCGTTGAGCCATGCTTATGTAAGGGTGTGCAATATTTTTATTTACAAAAGATGGTGCAACCATATCGCCGCGGTGCGCAACTGCACCAGTGTTGTCTGATCTCACTGCTTATGTCATGATGACATTCTGAATCAGAAACCAATGTCTATGCCCATCGCAACATAAGCCCGTCATGTCCTATTTTTTCCCGTTGCAACACATGGGCATTTGTGCTAGTATATACCTATATGTGGTATTCTTTTGCCCTTCTAAGCAAATTTGTATGTGTCATCTCTAATTTTCAACATAAACTTCTCTTTTGTGTGTTCGTTTCGCTCGCGGAGCGGTGAGAGGTGGCTAATATTTTCCATGCTAGATGTGTTATTCTCACGATGAGTGTTTATTCACTTGTCATTGCACGAGAGTAAGGCAAAGGTATTAGGGATGCCTAGTCCTGAAATAAAAAATGAATTTACTTTATGTTGTCAAATAATAAATTCCTTGGAAAGTGTTGGTATGGAAGGCACCCATGGATACGATTAGCCATGGAAAGTGAAAGTATGGTCACTACAAGAAATATGTCAACTTGTGACCTTGACTATTGGTCACTGAAAGGTCATTGTTTTTCATTTGCGACCTTTTTGTGACCAAAAACAGAAGGTCAAAAGCTGGCGGTCGTAAACTGAAATTAACGACCTTCTCTGTGAGAAGGTCATAGACGTTTACAACCAAAATATGCCTATTGTTTTGTTTTGGTCACTAGCAGCCTCCCTAGACCATGTAGGCATCCAGCGTGGCAAGCTAATGTGGTACAAGAATTAGCCCGGTCCGATTCGGTGTTTTACATGGGCCGAGCCCAACAATTCAACCTTTTTATATATTTTTTCTGTCAATTTTTTATCGGCTTCATGGGCCAGGCCCAACAATTCAGCCTTGTTAGTTTTTGAGATTCATGCAATTTTTTTTGGCCCTCGAGCTTTTTGCAGTCCATTTCTTTTTTTGTAAGACTTTTCATTTCATTTTTGAAATTGTTTGATGCTTGTTGGTATGTGGCCTGTTTCAGCCCAATTATTTCTCCAGTTTGGCCCAAGCAGACTTTAGCCCAATCACACACATACATCCAACATTATTTCATTCAAATTAGGAGAACTCCCAGGTTTACATAACACAAAAAGAAAATATCTCCCAGGTTTACGTAACACAAAAAATCATCTCAGGAATACATTTCCTTACACAGGAATATACAATAAGAAAATGATGGCACATCTGCTACTATCATAACAGCACAATGTACTTTTTTTAACGGAACAGTACAATGGATTTCATTGCTCTCTCTTATGCAACATGCTCCAGCTGCCACAACTTGCCATCCTACAATGAGAGAGGTATAACATTAGTGGAGCGAACTGTTGTCCAGGCACATTAGTTTTATGAGAAAATTGATCCATGAAGCCAGACCAGAACACATTCTGCGCAACTTTTGATAACACAATTTGGATTAAACAATAGATTATGCTTAGCTAACTTAGAAACTAGTATTTCCTATGATGCATGTCTATCTATGTGCATTGCATTTTACTTTGTTCAAAAGTAGAAGCTACATGTCCATTTTTCCAGGTTTGAAGCTACAAATCTAAAAGATAAAGTATAAGTTAACTGAATTGTGTTTTTAGATAATAATTGAATAGTGTGCAGTAGAATGAATGTTTCATAATAAACAACTAGTGTTTGTGATGAAAACTTGACGTTACAATAAAACCACTTGCAAGGCTTTTTTGAGCCTAAATAAAGCATACTGCCTATTGAATTCTACAACAAACAGGTCAACTTCTGCAGTTCTAGAATTGCCACAAAATATGTTCTAGTATGCCTGAATATTCATCAACTCTTGTCATCGTATGAAATTAAAACCAGTGACAGCACACCGTATTTGGATGCTATCTATACTAGTATGGAATGATGCCAGGTAAGACGATCTCAGCGAGGTGCACAGTTGTTTAGAAAGGAAAGAACATTTGACAGAAGTACCAATTTTCAGAGTTTGCATAGCACCATGAACAGGCAGTTGTAAATTACTAAATGTTGCCACACTAGAATGTTATCCAGAAAGAATGATACGAGGCAGGCGGCGTCCATTACCGACGATCTCGCCGAGGTGCATGGAGATGGAGTTGAGCTGGGCCAGAGGTCTTCCAGGCATATGTTGTTCACCTGATCACCACCTCCCTGCATGCCACACACACACTGCAAGTTAGATTACATACAGATAGATTGTGTTTCTAATGCATACATACCACTAACAGAGACCGTGGTGTTCTAGGATGATGCATAGTCCATCTAACTAATCAATATCATATATGATGCAGAGTCCTCCAGATGATGGAATACCTTTCAAAGTGAGGCATCCTTAGAATACTAGGTTGTTCTAATGCTATATAAAATAGCGTAAAAAACTAAGGTAATCATCCTAATCGAGGCAGCAGGGAAAAGGACATGTGAGCAGGGCATGTATGCACATTTTGAAAAGAATGAACAGAGCCAACTAAAATCTGTGAGCATTAAAACTTGTGGGAAATTTGGTCAATCACATGAACAGGGCCTTTATGCACATTTTTCTCTACCAGTAGTCCAGTACCAGTAGAAAGACAACAGATCGGCAGTATCATTTTAAAAACTTTGTTGTAAGGTTGCTATTAGCTTTCTGCTCTGATTCAAGTTAACTTGGCACCTGTAAGATTTTTAAACACATACCATGGATTCACACTAACTTGGGAGTAACCCATGAGGTCTGAAAGATTCAGAGTTAACAATCAACTCTGATTCAAATTCAGAATTCAGATTATAAAATTTACATCATGATTTCTGTTTAAATGCATGCATGATTCGTTCAAATTTTTTGAAGTATAAGCGAAGATCCAGTATGTCTTAAGCAAGAGGAAGGATGTCTTAAGGAAGAATAAACAAAACAGAATAGAAGAGATACCACATGGTTACTTGCTCACTCCATCGACCTCATCCGTTTATCTTTCATTTCTATGATGAAAGTAGACTTGAGGTTATATGGTTTGAAACTCTGAATCAAGTGGCCAACAAGTGGCTGCTAGGTGAGCCAGTCAGTAATCGTGGCCGAGTCATTGATACTCATGTCAGTCGATCTATGAAATCCTACAGCATTCACACTACGCGTCAACATCCACTATGTTGAGCAGTTCACATTATCTTTGCACCTCGTGGCCAAATATCACATTGAGAGGTTCAATCTTTGCACCTCGTAGCCAAATATCAACAATGCATGATACACATTATCTCCCTAAACTCTAAAGTTATGCTAAAACTGGACGTATAAACTGAAATAGAGTCCATTGATTAGTGATTATTGTATGAAAGTTCCTACCTAAGCCCTGCATAGCCACATAGGCATAACACCAAACATCTGAGTTGCTCACATTCAACCAATGCTAAGTATTGACTTGACCCACAACATTCCGCACATACTGATAACAAGATCCAATTCTGTTACAGGTTGAAGGTATACATTACATACCAGAGATGGCCGTCGTTTGCGACTGGGTCGGCGTCGGGACGACGTGGTGCTGCGGTGCCCGGAGGCCTTCGGACCACCACAACTGGCCTCTACTTGTGCTCTGTGTAATGTAATCGTCAGTTGCGATAGATGTATGTACAGCGTTGTTGACAGCAAGTTTTGCACAGAACATTTAATAAAGGAAAAACAATCTAATCTGAATGAGATGCACATTATAATATCATCACATCAACTAGCGCAGGAATAACCCCCATGACAAGGAAGGATAAATAAACTAACCCAACCCACCCCCTCTACTTTTTTAGCCTGGGCCAAGCAAAGACTCAAACTCAACTAACGCATGCCATCTAATCAAATCGAACCACATGAGGCTTCTTGAATCGAAAAAAATAAATGAAAAGACCCACCAAGACAGGAGATGCTAGATGGTATTAGTAGGTGGTAGGAGCAAATCTAGAACAGAGCACAGGCTTCTTGAATTAGAATAATGAGAACTTTGCGCGACCAAATCCGGGGGAGCATTAACAAATGACTGGGAGCAATTAACAAAGTGACGACCTAGGAGGGTCGACTACACCTGAATCTCTCGACCCCAGTAATCAAGCTGAGCAAATCGCACGGGCGAATTGCTCAAAAAGCATGCGTGTGGATTATAGAAGAAATACTCTGCCGAGGTAGGAGAACGTATGGGCGTGGTGGTGGTAGAAGCACGAGGCGAGGAAGTCAAAGCCGCGGCGGATGGGGAGGCGGAGATCCGGCGGAACGGGGATGCCGGCGACGAGGTACTTGTAGATGAGCGCATGCTGCTCCAGCTCCTCGTACTGTGCCACCGTGAAGGTCGCCAGCCTCGCCTCCCACCTCGCGCCGCTCATCGTGTGCTGCTGCTGCTGGGGAGGGTGCTGATGATATGAATTATAGAGGAAAATATAACATCTTGTCGGTGGTAAGGCAGTAAACAAGGTGGGGAAGCCAGAGGAGGGAGCAGGGGAACGACCTTCTGTGGCGCGTCGTCGTGGTCGGGATGGACGATGCCGTCATGGTTGAGCTTGAGGTCGGACTCGGCGATCTCCTCTTCAAGCTCGTCAGGCCCGGGGGTGGGGTCGCGCTTGTCCTGGTCATCCTCCTCCTCCTCCTCCTCCTCCTCCTTGTCATCGTCATCGATGTCGCCTACCAGTTCAAATCCAACCCAAAAAAGGGGATCATACAAGGAAGTAGAGAGAGGATCGGGGCTGGGGAAGGGGAAGGGGAAGTCGAGTGGGAGAAGGGGTTAATGTCGTGGTTTTGTCACGGCAGATGTTCTAGAAAAAGGACTTAGTCGTGGAGCCATCGCGACGGGTTAGCTTGAAGGGGTTAAAGCGGACACAGGGATGCAAGAGAGTTTATACTAGTTCGGCCCCTTCGATGAAGGTAAAAGCCTACGTTTAGTTGTGATGGAATTGATGGGGTTTTGGATGACCAGGGAGCAAACAAGCTTCGCCTAAGTCTCGAGTTGTTGTCTGTTGTCCTTGAACCGCCGCCGGGTCGTCCCCTTATATACACGGGTGACACCCGTCGGTTCACAGAGTCCCAACACCGGTTCATAGATGTGTCCGGTTTGGTCTCTACTTATTCCTAACTTACAATACAAGTTAAATATCAACGCCGGTTTATGGCTACAGGCCTTGAACCGACTATGGGCCTTGAGCCCTCATCTGCCTTCTTGGGCTTTAACATACTTAACTACTGACGAAGTTAACCCGGCCCAGATAGGCCGGTTTACGCCCAGTAGTGATATCCCCAACATTAGGCCCCAGATTGATTTGAACAGGTTCATGTCAATCCTTAGCAAAAATCTTCATCTTCAATATCTTCTTGTAATTTGTTGGACCGCTGTGATGTCATCTTCTCTGGTCGTTGTAAACCGGCGTGACATCACTTGTTATAAAGAACTTTAATAGATCTGCGACAATTAAGGCGACAGCTTCGTTTCCAAACCCACGGTCCCTTGATTTTCGCGCCTGACACCTGTCCCTTGCCTTATAAATAAGATCGAAGGGTCATTTCTTTTTCCCCTTCGTGCCCTTCTGCTTCGACTTCCCCGTGTCGTCCAGCTTCGGAGCTCCGCCGCCGTCGACGACCTCTGGTCCAACCTTGGCCGCTGCATCACCCTGATTGTACCAGAGCATCGCGGCGACCTTCTGTTTCTTCCTCGGCTCCGGTGAGTTCTTCACCTTTTCCTCCGTAGATCCGTTCTAGGGTTTCCAAGTTCTTCAGTGTTCATCGTCTGCTTCGTACTCATATGATAGATCCTAGATGAACCTGTGAACCTTTGCTCTGTGTAGCGGTAGTTCCTAGCATCCGCCTTTACTTATATGCTTCAAGACCATAGATCTACCTGTATCTCTGCCCATTGATTCGGTACTGTTCTTTTTTGAACCTTGAATATGTTCCTTGTTTTCTGAACTTGCTTCAGATCCGTCGCTGTAGAGAAATCTTGTGAAATCTGTTTCTGTACACTTATCCATCCGCAATCTCAACTGTTTCAATGCTTAGATCCGGCGGTTTAACTTTGTAGAAAAATTGCCAAACCGGTATATATCATTAGTCCCCTTGTTGAACCGCCGGATGCTGTTGCTTCATAAAACTCCGGTTTAGATAGAACTGTCTCCAGTTTAACACTGTACATACTAGTGCACTTTAATCAATTTATTCTTGAACCGGAATCACCTATCTTGTAGATTTCATCATGGACAAGCAAGTATATGAGTGCAACTGGGTTCCTTCTCGCGTCACAGAGACTCAACTGAACAATTTAGTCCTGATCGGCGCTTTAGGCAGCAAAAACACCATCCATTGGAGAGCCCTTGGCAAAGAATGTCCTCCCACACATCAAGAAGGAGAGGTCGTCGTTTTCGTAGATCACTTAGCCCGGGGCTTTAAGCCGCCCGGTTCTAAATTTTACTGGGACGTTTTAGCCGATTTTCAACTCCATCCACAAGACACTGGCCCCAACTCTGTTACAAACATGTGTCATTTCCAAGTACTCTGTGAGGTGTTCTTTCAAGAGGAGCCCACAGTGGAATTGTTCAGAGACTGTTTCCATCTAAATCGCTGTAATGAATTTTCTGACGGTTCCAATACGGAATTGGGCGGTGTGGCGATTCAGAAAAGGAAAGAGGTCACATACCCTCACGCCAAACTGCACAGCCACCCCAAAGAGTGGAATCAAACATGGTTCTATTGCAAAGACACCTCCCCTGCTGATGAAAATCCTTTGCCTGGCTTTCGTCTGGAGCGGCTTAGCAATACACACCCCTTTCCGCAAAGGTTGACTGCCAAGGAGAGAAGAAAATATGCTCCTCAACTGTCCAAGATCAGAGCCTTCATGGCCAATGGTTTAACAGGAGTTGATCTTGCTCGCTGTTGGATATCGTGGAGCATACTGCCCCTTAGTCAGCGCTCCGGTTTAATGTGCGAGTATACTGGCAGTGTTGACGACCCACTGCGACATGCTAACATCCAGCTCACCGACGAAGAAATCATAGAGGCTGTGAATAAAATGTTGAATGAACCAGAATACGTCTGTGCTCGAACCGGCCTGCTTCCCTTCTATGCCACCAACAAACCGCCAGCTGTAAGAATTTGATTTTTTCTTTTTACTGAACCTGTTATTGATATATCTGGTCATTGTTTAATATCAATGTCTGTTTAAACAGGGTAATGATCCGTTTTGGAGCAAGAAACTTCCACAGGAGAAGCCAGAAAAGCCAGACAAACTGGAACGACCAACCCGACCAAAGACTAAAGTCGTGAAATGGCCTGCTCACAAGAAGAGAACCACTGCATCTTCTGATCCGGCCCCTGATGATGTTGTGGATAATCCGGACCTTGAGCTAGAGCTTGACTCACTTGGCTTATTTTTCATGCGTCTTATTGATGATGATATTTGTCAGGATGATGCCGAAGCCAGCCATGCTGATGCTGCAGAGGTAATTATTCTCTCTTCCGATTCAGACCCTTTGCCTTCACTAAAAATCCGTCGGGCAAACCGGAAGGTTAAATTTTCTCATCCTCTTGCTTACTTGGATCCCAAATTTCTTATGAAGACCCAACAGCACGAAGCTCGCCGCACAACCCGGCATAGCGGCCAGGTAGTTACCTCCGCCGGTTTACCGAACAGTCCGGTTCGGAAACGCCGTTCAGAGGTCTCTAATTTGCTTGTCAGTGCTTGTCCTAAAGCGGGCTGTTTTTGTCAACCTCTTAATCCATCTGACTCCGATTATCAGGTTACTTCCCACTCATCCTCTGGCGAGTCATCGGCTACTCAGCTGCCAGCGCTCAGAATGGTGCTTGGGTAAGCTATACTTATCATAATATTTCCGGTACATCACCTTGGAACATATGCTGTATTTGACTTTGTTATTCCGTTCAAGGCCAAGCCTAGGCCAAGCAAGAAGGCTCGCCTGGATAAAGCGGCCTAGGAGGACGCCGTCCCTGAATCGGGCAAAACACCAGATCTTGAAGCAGCTATTCCTGAAGATATACCCAATGATCCACCGCAGCGAGATGACGATCTTATTGCTGAAGAGAGGCCTAATGAAACCTCAAGTCCTGTCAACCAGCCCATAAGCCCCATCCGGATTGAGAAATCCACCAATCCAACAAATCCTACTGATAAGCTAACGGCCCAGTGCAAACCGGCAAAGGTAAGGATGATGAGGTTGTCATTACTGGCATTGGTCGCACAGAGCCAGGCAATCCCATTGCTTTATCCAGACACACTGGCAAGGAAGAATTTGCTGCCATTGGCAAGGGAAAATGGAATGCTGATCTGACAACTTATGCCGCTTTGAACGCCCAAGAGCTCCATTCCGGCTATCTGAACCGGCTATACACCAGCCGTGACTATGAAGCTGGTCTGGTTAATATGATGAAAGAGAAATTTGAGGTAACTTCCATGTACTTTTTCCTGTTTGGATATTTCAATCTTGTTAACTCTCCTAGCCCCCAAGGGCCGGTTTAGAATCTGCATCCAAACCGGGACTTGCTAATATAAATCCCAATGCTTCGGAACTTGCTGATGTAGCCCCCAAGGGCCGGTTCAACTTAGTGTAGTTAAACTGGGACTTTAAGTAATTGAGATCGCCGCATCAAAATATATTCGAGCAAATAGCCATTAGCCCCCAAGTGCCAAGTTGAATACTTGTATTGATCTTAGGGCTTTATAATCAAGTGAAATATGAAGATCAAATAGGCACTAGCCCCCAAGCGCCAAGTGCATAACTTGTTATGTGGTTGGTGCTTCAATTCTTGCACTGCTTGCTGAATCATATAACTGTCTGTATGCAGGCTGAGCTGAAGACAAAAGAGACCCAAATCGCCGATCTCCAAGAAAATCTGAAGTCCCAATAGACTGAAACCTCAAAAGCAAAAGAGGAGTTGACCACCACCTTAAGCGTCATGGAACAGCTTAAGAAGGATTTCAAGAAGGAGCGGGCGGATTGGGCTACTGAAAAATCCGCTTTAACCAAACGAGCTGAAGACGCCGAGGCTGCACTAAAACCGGTGGTGGACGAACTGACCAGCATAAAGCGGCACGTGCATGCCATGACCGCTGCTATCTTTGGTAAGCTAGTTTGATTTATGAATTGATTCGTCCATCTTATAGAACTGCCGGTTTGTTAACCCTTTGTGATATTTCAGGGACACGCATTGGTCACTTGGGGTCAGATGTGTGGAAGAAATTGAAAGCCGCCTACACGTTGATCGAACAACTGTACACTGGTGCTCAGCAGATCATCTGTACTGCATCCCACGACAATCTGGCACCCACTTTGATTCAGGACACTCTGAAGAAACTGTCGGTGCTTCCTGCCCGGGTTGAAGAGCTGAAGAAATCTGCTGCTCGAACCGGCATGATCAATGCCTTAATCCGGGCAAAAGCTTGGGTGCCAGATTTTGATCCTATTGAAGCGGCTCAGGGCTATCCCAGCTTGAAGGAAGACGGGTGAGAGTTTAGTGAAGCGGATCTGCGAGCAATAAACTAGGAGGTGCGTCCGCTAGCTTGTCAATTGGTTGAAGAAGCAGACTTGTCTCATTATCAAGCCCAATATGACAAGCAAAACAAGCGAGTAGCTCACCAATTCCTGAAGCGGAAAATCTTATCCCTCCAATCCGTAAGCATACTTACGCTCCCGATATTGAACCGTCGTTGCTGATCCATGATGAAGCTGTCTTTTGAGCATTAATGGGAATCGACTGGACAACTGTTGATTTCCAGCCACTGGGTAGAGAAACTGAAGTTGAAGCGGCGCGGGATGACCCACAACCATCAGGCCAGGCTGGTGACCAAGCTTGAACCGGAAGCCGGTTTAAACTGCTTCTCCTTTGAAAAAACAATGATCTTATTTTGGGCACCGTGTTGCCTTGTAATAGGCTAGCTGACACTCTTGATCTTTATATGCCTTCGTGCATAACCACTGCAACTTGTGCTTCCTTTGGGTGATGAACTTTCCAAAGTATTTTCTGCAACATAAAAAATCTTAAAGTGACACCGCGGTTGTACCATCAGGCGGAGTATGATGTCTGCATATATAAAATCAAAATATCTAAAATTTAAGCATATGATCAAATCTTTGAGATACATAATACCTGCCATCGTTGGGCATGAAGTTGGCTTAGCCAATCTTGAAGCAGAGGTTTATAAACCCACACTATTAGAGGAGATAGTAGCTCCTATATATATATAATGCTGGTTTACCATGTAAACCGTGCCAGGTTATAAGAAAACACCGTGTTACTCCGTAATAGGATGTTAACAAAAAATCAAACCGAGCAAATAGTCTCCGGATTAAAAATGGACCGTGTTCTGTCAATTGACAGTGTGAACCGGTTTAAAATTTTGTCTGTTTAAAAAATGCAACAAAAGAAAGAAAATATCTATCAAAGAAAATTGTGAAGCAAAGCCAATGATAAAACCTTTTGCAAAAAGAGGCTTATTTGAGCCGATCAGATGGTGTTACCATGGTCGGACACGACCAAGCTCCCGATAGGTGTAGCTATGGTTCAAGTCAGCCAGGTCCCCAAATGAAACCGTGGCATTTATGCCGATCAAGAGGCGTGGCAATGGTTCGAGTTCGACCAAGCCCCCAAGTGATTCTGCAGCCTTAGGCCGATCAAGAGGTGTGACTGGTTCAGACTTGACCAAGTCCCCAAGTGATCTAGTGGCTCTCTCCTATCAAGAGGTGTTGCATTGGTTCGGACACGACCAAGCCCCCAAGTGATATAACATGATGCTATTGAAAATCTAACTCAAGGGGTAAACCGGAGGCCGCTTTAGAACAACTCCGTGTGACCACACATGATGTAAAAGAATAGATACCCCGCTTTAGCTGAGGTTCCAGTTTATTATATTTAATCAAAATATATACATCGTCGTAATATGTACATAAGTATAGCCAATGGCTCAGGTATAGTAAGGTCGAAGATGAGCTATGTTCCACGGCCTGTTGGTCTCTTCCTCTCATGTACGTGAGTCTTTATGCTCTCGAATATCGATCAGATAGTATGACCCGTTGTGCAGATTCTTGCTGACCATGAAAGGTCCCTCCCAAGGTGGGGATAGCTTATGCATATCAGTCTGGTCCTGGATGAGCTGAAGCACCAAATCTCCTTCCTGAAAGGCTCTGGTTCTGACTCGGCGGCTGTGATAACAACGAAGATCCTGTTGGTAAATCGCCGAGCGGGCGGCTGCTATGTCACATTCTTCATCCAACAGGTCCAAAGCGTCTTGCCGTGCTGTCTTGTTGTCCGCTTCAACATAAGCCGCCACACGAGGTGAGTCATGATGGATATCACTTGGGAGAACCGCCTCCGCTCCGTAGACCATGAAGAACGGCGTGTATCCTATTGATCTGTTGGGTGTAGTATTGATGCTCCATAACACAGATGGTAACTCTTCTACCCAACAACCCGGCGTTCTCTGCAAAGGAACCATAAGCCGGGGCTTGATGCCTCTCAAGATCTCTTGATTAGCCCTTTCTTCTTGACCATTGGACTATGGGTGTGCCACTGATGAAACGTCAAGCTGGATGTGCTCCCGTTCGCAGAACTCCTTCATGGAACCTTTGGACAAATTGGTACCATTATTTGTGATGATACTGTGTGGAAAGCCAAACCGGAAAATTACTTTTTTGATGAACTGAACCGCCGTGGCCGCATCACACTTGCTAACAGGTTCTGCTTCCACCCACTTTGTAAACTTGTCAACCGCCACCAAGAGGTGGGTCTTCTTATCTTTGGACCTTTTGAAAGGCCCAACCATATCCAGCCCCCAAGTTGCAAACGGCCAAGTAATTGGAATCATTCTCAATTCTTGAGCCTGCACATGAGCACGTCTTGAAAACTTTTGGCAACCGTCACATCGTCTGACCAGATCCTCCGCATCAGCATGAGCAGTTAACCAATAGAAGCCATGGCGAAACGCTTTAGCTACCAAAGATTTTGAACCGACGTGGTGACCACAATCTCCTTCGTGGATCTCACGCAAAATTTCACAGCCTTCTTCAGGAGACACACCGCATTGAAACGCCCCTGATACACTGCAATGATGCAACTCGCCATTGACAATAGTCATGGACTTGGACCGCCGGATTATCTATCGGGCTAGAGTCTCATACTCTGGTAACTCGCCCCGGTTCATGTACGCCAGGTAAGGAAGCGTCCAATCCGGAATGACATGAAGAGCTGCCATCAATTGAGCCTCCGGATCAGGAATAGCCAAATCCACTTCACCAGGGAGCTTGACCGACGGGTTGTGCAGCACATCCAGAAAAACATTGGGCGGGACCAGTTTGCGCTGAGATCCCAGCCGGCTTAAAGCGTCTGCCGCTTCATTCTTCCGTCGGTCCACGTGGTCCACCTGATAGCCTTTAAAGTGACCTACAACAATATCCACCTCACGACGATATGCTTCCATGAGTGGGTCCTTGGAGTCCCAAGTGCCAGATACCTGTTGAGCCACGAGGTCTGAGTCACCGAAGCACTTAACTCGACTTAGATTCATCTCCTTAGCCATCCGGAGACCATGGAGCAAGGCTTCATACTCAGCTGCATTGTTAGTACAAGGGAAGATTAAGCGGAGAACGTAACAAAACTTATCACCTCATGGGGAAGTTAATACGACTCCAGCCCCCGAGCCTTCCAATTTCCTGGATCCGTCAAAATGGATGGTCCAATATGTGTGATCCGGATTTTCTTCAGGCACTTGCAGTTCCGTCCAATCATTGATGAAATCAACAAGTGCTTGAGACTTAACCGCCGTCCGAGGCACATACTTCAATCCGTGCGGCCCAAGCTCTATAGCCCACTTGGCAATTCGGCCAGTCGCTTCCCGGTTCTGGATGATATCCCCCAAAGGAGCAGAACTGACCACCGTAAATGGGTGCCCTTGGAATTATTGCTTAAGCTTCCGGCTTGCCAAAAAAACTCCGTACACCAGCTTCTGCCAATGCGGATACCTTTGCTTCGACTCAATGAGTACCTCGCTGATATAATAGACCGGACGTTGAACCGGATGCTCCTTACCTGCCTCCTTTCACTCCACCACAATAGCCACGCTGACTGCCCGAGCATTAGCAGCAACATATAGCAGTAACGGCTCCTTGTCAATGGGAGCAGCGAGCACAGGCGAATTGGCCAGTTGCCGCTTTAAGTCCTCAAATGCTTCATCAGCAGCGGAACTCCAGACGAACTGATCCGTCTTCTTCAACATCTGATACAAAGGGATTGCCTTCTCACCAAGACGGCTGATAAACCGGCTCAATGCGGCAATCCGGCCTGCCAGGCGTTGAACATCATTGATACACCTCGGTTTAGCCAGGGAGGTGATGGATGCGATCTTCTCTAGATTAGCCTCAATTCCCCTGTTGGACACCAGAAAACCCAATAACTTGCTTGCCGGTACACCAAAGACACACTTGGCCGGATTAAGCATCATCTTGTATGTCCTCAGGTTATCAAAGGTTTCCTTCAAATCGTCAACTAGAGTCTCCTTCTCCCTGGACTTAACCACGATATCATCCACGTAAGCTTGTACATTACAGCCAATCTGCTTGTGCAGACAATTTTGTACACACCGTTGATAAGTTGCCTGGGCACTCTTGAGCCCAAATGGCATAGAGACATAGCAGAAGGCTCCAAAGGGAGTTATGAATGCTGTCTTCTCCTGGTCCTTAACTGCCATTTTGATCTGATGATAGCCAGAATATGCATCCAAAAAACTTAAACGCTCACAACCCGCCGTAGCATCAATAATTTGATCAATACGGGGGAGGGAAAAAGGATCTACTGGACAAGCCTTATTAAGGTCTGTGTAATCCACACACATGCGCCAGGTGCCTTTTTCTTAAGGACTAGCACCGGATTGGCAAGCCACTCGG
This sequence comes from Triticum dicoccoides, assembly GCF_002162155.2. Classification (NCBI taxonomy): domain Eukaryota; kingdom Viridiplantae; phylum Streptophyta; class Magnoliopsida; order Poales; family Poaceae; genus Triticum; species Triticum dicoccoides. The sequence goes on from NC_041386.1 coordinate 590,133,950, forward strand.
GGTGAAAAACTTCAACAATAAAGCCAGCTGCTAAGAGCCTGGCTACCTCTTCTCCAATCGCCTTGCGTCTTTCTTCATTAAACTGGCGGAGGAACTGTTTCACCGGTTTGTATTTAGGATCCACATTAAGGGTGTGCTCAGCGAGTTGCCTCGGTACACCTGGCATGTCAGAGGGCTTCCATGCAAAAATGTCCCGATTCTCATGGATGAACTCGATGAGCGCGCTTTCCTATTTCGGATCCAAGTTGGCACTGATGCTGTACTGCTTGGATGAATCGCCAGGTACGAAGTCAACTAGCTTAGTTTCTGCTGCCGATTTGAACTTCAGGGCCGGATCATGCTCCGTAGTTGTCTTCTTTAATGGAGTCATGTCCACCGGATCAACATTGTCCTTATAATACTTCAGCTCCTCGATGGCACAAACCGACTCTGCGTAGGCTGCATCTCCTTCACTAGTGCAGAACCGGGCAATAGCACCGGTTCGTAAGGCCCTTTAGTGCCGGTTCCATAACCGGCACTAAAGTGTGGTCACTAAAGGCCCCCCCCCTTTAGTACTGGTTTAGCACGAACCGGTGCTAAAGGGCAACCACGTGGCACGAGCCAGCTCCGGGGGCCGGGAGCCCTTTAGTACCGGTTGGTAACACCAACCGGTACTAAAATGTTTGGGGTTTTTTTGGTTTTATGATTTATTTTTCATTTAATTTTGTGTTTTCCATTTTAATTCTTTTTCGTTTGCTGGTATTTTACGATACTACACATTGTACACGTTATGCATATATATATATATCGAATTTCTAGTAGAACCAATCACATATATATCATCAATGTCTCACAAACCACCATATTAATTCACACATACACACATGTATATAAAGCTATATAGAATTTCTCCTACATATGCATGTTGCCTTCGGAGCCAGTGGCATTAGCCTAATTGGTGCCTTCGGAGCACGATGACAATTGGAAGTGGTTCATGACCTGGTCGATGGGGGCGGTAGCGGGTAATAGTATTCTCCCTTCGGATTTATGACCTGGTCGAGCAAAAATCCCGCTATTTCCTCTTGAAGTGCTTCTACGCGCTCCGTTTCTAGGAGCTTGTCCCGCACCTCTGTGAACTGTTAAGAAGGAGATCAATATGCATGTGTATTAGTTGTGTGACTAGATATCGATAATGGTGTAAAAATTGTGAATAGTGTTCTGACAAGCGTACCCATTCCTGTCTTTGAGATCTGCTCCTTTTGGACGCCAACATGCGAATGTTCTCGCAAACGCAGAATGCACACAGATTAGTCCCCTGCGCCTGCTTCAGGGCCTTTATTACGAGAATGGAATTTAATTTGATCAGATAATAATTAATCAAGCATGATAATTAAAGAGATGGCAACTAGCTAGCTAGGTAGTACTACTTAATTACTTACCTTGGGTCGAAACCATTTCAGCTGTCGTTTCCATTCGCCTTCCGTGACGCTGATGAACCTTGCCCAAGCCCTGCCCGCCGACAAAGAAAATGAATAAAGGGGTTATTAAATAGTTTATATCATGAAATGACGAACTAAATAGGCCGAGATATATAGTTAATAATGATTGAAATTACCTGTTGACTATCCCAAACAAGATGTTATAGTCACTATTTGCTTTGAGTAGCGAGTCCAGTATTTCAACTGTTCCGGCGTCAACTTTAATGATACACAAGATCCAGTGAAATCTGCATGCACACATGTTTGCATGTCTTAATTAAGCGGGCATATGTAAGCAAAAACATGTAGCTAGCTAGTAGGCAAAAACAGAGAATTTGTAGTACAAGAAAGTGTGACTCACTGGAAGTTGTAAGGAAGTAGTATATCTTCATTGTATTTGAGGCGCTTCAAGAACTCTAGCATGTTGTCCTCTACCTGCTTTTCATGATGCTTGTTTATTTCCCATGTGTATTCATTAACGGTGTTTGGGTCGATGAACCCAATGCCATAGCGTCCACCTTTTCTCATTTCATACATCTTCATCCTGCATAATACCACAGAAAAGAATATAGTGAGGATAATTACAGGTAATGATTGATCAAAAGGATCACTACAGCTAGCTTGAGACTTAAATTATAGAAAGAAATCACTTATAGACAATAGCAACTGACGATAGATTTGTCGAGTGCGTCTTGATTGTATAACTGAAACAGTTCAGAATACTCAATGGTCACAGGTTTCTCATTGTAGTAATGATCCTTCTTGACTTGCACCATGAGGGACTCTCGATCGGATCTCTTGGTAATGTCCATGTACCATTGATGCAATTCATACATTCTCGTTGGGAGCTTCTTGACCTCTTCTGGCTTGACCAAAGGTTGGCCCCGGGCATATTTCCATTTTATTTCCTCCTCTGTAAGCACAGGCATGTCCTCGATCTCGAGGAGTTGTCCAACAGTGATGTTGAGAGTTTCAGCCTGCATTATATGCTCCTGGGTTATTACCACATCGCCCACCTTGGGAACATAAACTGTTTACCCACAATAATATTGGGCGCATATACTGTCACATGTTGTTGGCGGCACAACAAACGGGGGGATCGATTGCGCCGCCTGTTCTCCCAGCTGGGCAACAGTTTTCCCGCATTTTTTGACAGCTACTTGTTGTTTGCTCGAGCTCGAGCTCGCCTCCATCTGTAGACGTTGTCGATGTAACTTCCTAATGTGGCGCTCATAGTCTGTGTCAACAGGCTTAGGAGCTGGTGGTTGAGCCATACGAATGAAGTGGTCAACTACTTCCACATGCACTTTCTCCCTTGGCGGCGGTGGCGGTTTCGGTCCAAAATGGGCATCGACTTCTGCCCGCACTATGGCATTGGTTTGCTCCTTGTTACTGTCGTAAGCCCTCTCAGGAAGAGGAGTAGTGAGGTTTGGACCATATTTATATCGCTTGCCTCCACCTGTATTTCCTGTACTATGACCTTGACTCGTACCGCTACGCACCATAGCTGCAGGGTGTCTCTTCTGCGATTGCTGAGGCGGCGGAGATGGCTGACGGGGCTGAGTTGGACGAGGAGGAGTGGCCTGAAGCTGTGCCGGACTTGGAGGAGGAGTGGCCTGAGTTTGTGCCAGACTTGGAGGAGGAGTGGACGTCTGACGCTGTGTCGGACTTGGAGGAGGAGTGGCCTGACACTTTGCTGGACTTGGAGGAGGAGGAGTGGCCTCATGCGTTGGTGGACTTGGAGGAGCGGGAGTATGCTGACTCGGTGGCAAACTTCGACGAGGAGTCGGGTGACGCGGTGTCGGTGGCCTTCGAAAGATGATGCAATCCTTTCTCCATAGGATGATACGATGTTTGGCATCTCCGAGTGTGTGCTCCTCGTCACCTCCAGGAATGTCAAGCTCTAGCCCCGAATATTGGTCCACCACCTCATCAACCATGACACGAGCATAGCCTGCTGGAATCGGGTTGCAATGGAAGGTTGCATCGGGGGAATTTGTATAAGCAACACCGTCCACCACCTTCAAGGATATGTTCTTAATTTTGAGGTGTAGCTCGCAGTTAGTGTTCTCCGCGATGTCATCCACTGGGTATCTATCCAGCATTGCGTCAAACGGGGCGGAACCCACGCTGCTTCTCGGCATGGATGGGGCCGTGGTATCCAATGATGGATCATCCGCTAGCTGCTGCAGCTGCTGAGACCCCCTTTGCTAGCTAAGTGAGTCGATCTGCTCCTCCTGCCGCTGGAATTTGACTACCAAGTCCGCGCGCGCTGATTCTAGGCCTTGAAGGCGTTCATAGTCCAGCTTCCTCTTCTCCTCCTCCATCTTCCTCTGCTTCTCCTCCGCAATCTTCCTTCTCGCACGGGTTCTGTAGTCGGCGTTCCAGTCCGAAAACCCCTCATACCACGGAATAGCGCCCTTGCCTCGTGTTCTTCCCGGGTGTTCAGGATTTCCCAGGGCACACGTAAGCTCGTCGTTCTCTCTGTTGGGCTGGAACACCCCCGTTCGAGCCTCTTCTATTGCAACAAGTATATTATCGTCGGCTCCGTTCAGACATGCCTTCGTCGAAACCTTGCATGTCTTTGGGTCCAACTCCCCCCCATGCGCATAGAACCAAGTCCTGCACCTGGGGGGCCAGCTCTTAGTAACCGGAGTGACACCTGTATCCTCCATCTCTTTCTCAGACTTATCCCACTTAGGCATTGCCACCGCGTAGCCACCTGGCCCCAGCTTATGGAACTTATCCTTTTTTTGGCATTCTTCTTGTTTATTCTCGACCGTTCCTTAGCTAATTCTGAATCCTTGAATTTCACGAAATCGTCCCAATGAGCACTTTGATTCTCTAGTGTTCCCTCGAATACTGGAGTCTTCCTTCCTCCCTTGACGTACTTGTCCCATTCACGATTCTTGTGGTTCTTGAATGCAACCGCCATCTTCCTAAGAGCAGCGTCCTTGACTTTCTGCACATCTGCTTCTGTGAAATGATCTTGTAGGGTGAAATGTTCCATGAGAGTATCCCAAAGCAGACTTTTTTGTCTGTCGTCGACAAAAGTAAGATCTGGACGTGGCTTTGCTGGCTCTCTCCATTCTTGAAGGGAGATCGGGAGTTGGTCCTTCACAAGAACTCCGCACTGACGAACGAACTTGTCCGCAATCGTCTTAGGCGCTAATGGTTCGCCATTAGGTTTGATTGCCTCAATATTATACTTTACACCCTCCTTCAACTTTTTGTTCGGGCCTCGTTTCGTCCTGTTGCCTGAAGATTTGCTCAATCCGGATGGCTGAAAGAAGAAAGATCGATTCGTTAATATATCTTCAACTCATTTAAAACATGTGATGATCACCAGATGCCTACTTATATAAATATATATACCTCGCCGGTCATGACTTCATCAATTCGGTCGTCGCGATCGAATATCATATCACCCTCTTCGGTGTTGTTTAGAAATTCGGAGCCGTCATAATCTTCTTAATTCTGATCATCATCTGGCCCGCGTATTATATCGAACATGGTCTGTTCTCCCTCTCTGTTGGTATTGTCCGCCATAGCTTTTATTTACTATGCCAAAAGAAATATAAAACAATTTAGTATTCAAATTACATTGTCTCAAATAATAGATATAATCTCGAATACATCGTCTCGAATAATAGATATAATCTCGAATACATCGTCTAAATTGCATATGTCAAAATTCTATATGCTATTTCATACTAATTAAGCATCTAACACTAAAAACAGAAAACACAACTTTTATACATCCATTAAAAAACTGAAAAACAACATTATATAAAAATATTCCATACTGATTAAACACTAATTATATCCATCTAACATGCATTCATACATATATACTAGTGAAAAAATAATAATCTAAAAAATCTAAACTAATTAAACATACAAAATACGTATATACTAATATATACATGCATTAATTCATACATATGTACGTGTGTGTGTGTGTGTTCATCATGCTTGTGTGTGTGTGTATGGGCTCGGGGAGGGGCGGCGCCCATGGTGGCCGCCGGGGGCGAGGGAGAGGGGTTAGAGGGGGAGAGCTCACAGCAGGGCGACGGCGATGGCGAGGCGACGACCGGGGGCGGCGACGGGCCGGGGCGTGATGCGGGGGCGGCGACGCGGGGAAGGTGCGACGGGGACGGGCCTAGGGCGGCGACGGGGACGGGGGCGGCGACGGCGACGGCGTCGATCGATCGGGACGCGCGGGCAGTGCTTCAATGGGGAAACAGAGGAAGAAACAGAGGGAGAATGAAATTTTCGTAAGTGTTGTATATATAGAAGGAACCTTTAGTACCAGTTGGAGCCACCAACCGGTACTAAAGGCCTGTTTTGGCCAGGCCAAGCGGCGGGAAACGCACCCCCTTTAGTACCGGTTGGTGGCTCCAACCGGTACTAAAGGCCCCCCTTTAGTACCGGTTGGTGCCACGAACTGGTAGTCAAGGGGGTGCGCTGGCGCAGGTGCGGTGCGCAAGTTTAGTCCCACCTCGCTAGCCGAGGGGCGACCGCACTGGTTTATAAACCCCCGTGCGGTAGCTCTCTCGAGCTCCTCTCCAAAGCAGGCCTACTGGGCCTACATGTTCTGTGCTGCCCTGTTGGCCTACTGGGCCTTTGCGAGCCTGCATCCTGGCCCAACAACAGGTTGGGTTTCTAGTCGTATGCAGGCCGCTCTGGCCTAGTAGGCGGGCTTTTTTATTTTTTTTGCTTTTTTTATTTTTGAGTTGTTTTTTTGTGTATTTAGAGTTTCTTTGTGAATATTTTTGCTTTAGGTACAAAAAATTACAAACTTTCCGTTAGTACTCGTAGTTTTCAAATTTGAATAGTTTAAATTTTGAATTATTTGAAATTAGTGTGAATCACTAGTTTGTGAATAACTTAACTTTAAAAATCAGTAAAGGCATGAAAGAATTTGTTTGCACATAAAATTTCTTCGCGTTTCAAATGCCAAAACACATAATTAACTACCCTAACTATTACAGAGATTCCCTTCTGGGTGTGAAACACAGAAGAAAGTGATGATAGTGAAGCCGATCACATCCCAGATCTTTGGGTGTGAAACTTTTTCTTCGCGTGTGTCCCTTTGCGCCGTAACCATGGAAAATCTTCATCATTTAACAGGATGCTCGGGTCAATATTCACTGTGAATTGAGCAATTTCATCAAACTTTTCATAATCTTCTGACTTGTCTGTCTTGTCATCCACTCCCACGATGTTTCTCTTCCTAGAAAGAACTATGTGCCGCTTTGGCTCATCGTATGATGCATTCGCTTCCTTATCTTTTCTTTTTCTTGGCTTGGTAGACATGTCCTTCACATAGAAAACCTGTGCCACATCATTGGCTAGGACGAATGGTTCGTGTGCATACGCAAGATTGTTGAGATCCACTGTTGTCATTCCGTACTGCAGGTCTTCCGTTACCCCACCTCGTGTCATATTGACCCATTTGCAGCGAAACAAAGGGACCTTCAAACCACGTCGATAGTCAAGTTCCCATATGTCTTGTATATAACCTTCAATGTCTTGTAACTGGGACAACAAGTACAGGTCATCTTCAATAGAGGTGTCATGCATGGTACGTGTCTGCAACTAGCTGGCAAAACTCCTGGTTTGTTCACGTGTAATCCAGTCATCAGACCGCTCCGGGTGTTTGGAGCGTAGAAAATTCTTGTGTTCATCCATATACGGAGCCACCAAGGCGGAATTCTGTAGAACTGTGTAGTGTGCTTCAGTGAGAGAATGTCCGTCCATACGTATTATTTGTTCACCTCCTAGCGTGCCTTTTCCATCCAGTCTGCCCTTATGCCGCGATTCAGGAACACCAATCGGCTTAAGGTCAGGAATAAAGTCAATACAAAACTCAATGACCTCCTCATTTTGACGGCCCTTGGAGATGCTTCCTTCTGGCCTAGCACAGTTATGAACATATTTCTTTAAGACTCCCATGAACCTCTCAAAGGGGAACATATTGTGTAGAAATACAGGACCCAAAATGTTAATCTCTTCACATAGGTGAACTAGGACGTGTGTCATGATGTTGCAGAAGGATGGTGGGAACACCAACTCGAAACTGACAAGACATTGAACCAAATCATTCTCTAACCTTGCTATGATTTCTGGATCGATTACCTTCTGAGAGATTGCATTGAGAAATGCACATAGCTTCACAATGGCTAATCGAACATTTTCCGGTAGAAGCCCCCTCAATGCAATCGGAAGCAATTGCGTCATAATCACATGGCAGTCATGGGACTTTAGGTTCTTGAACTTTTTCTCTGCCATGTTTATTATTCCCTTTATATTCGACGAGAAGCCAGACGGTACCTAAATAATGAGCAGGCATTCAAAGAAGATTTCCTTCTCTTCTTTGGTAAGAGCGTAGCTTGCATGAACCTGATGTATGCCGTCTTTTCCGTGCATACGTTCCTGGTCCTCTCGTGCCTCAGGTGTATCTTTTGTCTTCCCATACACACCCAAGAAGCCAACCAGGGTCACACAAAGATTCTTCATCACGTGCATCACGTTGATTGCGGAGCGGACCTCTAGGTCTTTCCAATAGGGCAGGTCCCAAAATATAGATTTCTTCTTCCACATGGGTGCGCGTCCGTCAGTGTCATTCAAAACAGGTTGTCCACCAGGACCCTTTCCAAAGACCACCTTCAAATCCTTACCATATCATGTACATCAGCACCAGTACGGTGGCGAGGCTTCGTCCGGTGATCCGCCTCACCTTTGAAATGCTTGCCTTTCTTTCTTACGGGATGCCTGCTCGGAAGAAATCGACGATGTCCCACGTACACATTCTTCTTACAATTAGCCAAATATATACTGTCGGTATCGTCCAAACAGTGCGTGCATGTGCGGTATCCCTTGTTTGTCTGTCCTGAAAGGTTACTGAGAGCAGGCCAATCATTGATGGTCACGAACAACAACGCCTTTAGGTCAAATTCTTCCCCCATGTTCTCATCCCACGCACGTACACCTGTTCCATTCCACAGTTGTAAGGGTTCTTCAACTAATGGCCTTAGGTACACATCAATGTCGTTGCCGGGTTGCTTAGGGCCTTGGATGAGCACTGGCATCATAATGAACTTCCGCTTCATGCACAACCAAGGAGGAAGGTTATACAAACATAGAGTCACAGGCCAGGTGCTATGGTTGCTGCTCTGCTCCCCAAAAGGATTAATGCCATCTGCGCTTAGACCAAACCATACGCTCCTTGCGTCATCTGCAAACTCCTTCCCGTACTTTCTTTCAATTTTTATCCACTGCGACCCATCAGCGGGTACTCTCAACTTTCCGTCTTTCTTACGGTCTTCTCTGTGCCATCGCATCGCCTTGGCATGCTCTTTGTTTTGGAACAAACGTTTCAACCGTGGTATTATAGGAGCATACCACATCACCTTGGCAGGAATCTTCTTCCTGGGGCGCTCGCCCTCAACATCACCAGGGTCATCGCGGCTGATCTTATAGCGCAATGCACCACATACCAGGCAAGCGTTCAAATCCTCGTACTCACCGCGGTAGAGGATGCAATCATTAGGGCATGCATGTATCTTCTGCACCTCTAATCCTAGAGGCCAGACAACGTTCTTTGCTTCGTACGTACTCTCGGGAAATTCGTTATCCTTTGGAAGCATATCCTTTATCATTACCAGCAACTTTCCAAATCCCTTGTGAGATACACCATTCTCTGCCTTCCATTGCAGCAATTCCAGTGTGGTGCCCAGCTTTTTCTTGTCACCTACGCAATTCGGGTACAACAATTTTTTGTGATCCTCTAACATGTGCTGCAACTTCTTCTTCTCCCAATCACTTGCGCAGTTTCTCTTTGCATCGGCAATGGCCCGACCTAGATCATCAACGGGCTCATCTAATGCCTCTTCTTCAGCTTCTTCCCGCATTGCCGGCTAAGCTTCTTCCCGCATTACTGGCTCAGCTTCTCCCCCCATTGTTGTATCATCGTATTCAGGGAACCCATGGCCAGGATAGCTGTCGTCGTCCTCTTCTTCTTCAGTGTCTTCCATCATAACCCCTCTTTCTCCATGCTTGGTCCAAACATTATAGTGGGGCATGAAACCGGACTTAAACAGGTGGACATGAATGGTTCTTGACGTAGAGTAATTGTGACCATTCTTACAGCCAGCACATGGACAAGGCATAAAACCATCTGCCCGCTTGTTTGCCTCAGCCGCAAGCAGAAAAGTATGCACGCCCTCAACGAACTAGGGAGAGCATCGGTCATCGTACATCCATTGCTAGGTCATCTTCATTACACAACACCGAATAGACCAAATTAATACAAGTTCATACATAAAGTTCATACAACACTTAAATGCAACAAACAAATAACTCTCTAGCTAAAGCATTTAAATGCAACAACAAATGCGATCAAGATCGCAACTAAGGTATCAATGGATCCAACAGCATAATGATACCAAGCCTCACTATCAATGGCATATTTTCTAATCTTTCTAATCTTCAAGCGCATTTTTCTCCATCTTGATCTTGTGATCATCGACGACATCGACAACATGCAACTCCAATTCCATCTTATCCCCCTCAATTCTTTTCAATTTTTCTTTCAAGTACTCGTTTTCTCTTTCAACTAAATTTAACCTCTCGACAATAGGGTCGGTTGGAATTTCCGGTTCACATACCTCCTAGAAAAAATTTCTATGTCAACTTGATGGGCATAATTTGTCATAAACATGAAATGCAACTAGTTTTAAAAGAGAATATATATACCACATACGAATCATAACAAGGACGTGGCCGACGGGGACGGATATCAAAACCATGGCACTATATGTATAACAAACAACGTACGGGTAAGATAATTATACGAGTAACTATTTATCCAAATCACACAAACATCAATTTTTATATAAAATTTCATGAACAAGAGGCTCACCACAAGGTGGTGCTGGTGACGGGACGGTGCGGGCGATCGACGGTGGTTACGATGGAGATTTAGAAGGCAATAAGTAAACCACACCTACATATGCAAACTAAGTGTTATTTTTGACCTCAAATTGCATATAAATCAAATACTAGCACATATATATATATATCCTCCCAAATTACTAAACTCACAAATTAATCACTATATAAAGCATTGCAAGAGCTAATCTAGCAATGAGAGATGAAAGGACAAAGTTGCTAACCTTTGTGATCATTTGAATGGATGGGGGCCTTCAAATCTTGACAAATTTTGGGCAAAATGTGTGATGAGCTCGAGAGGAAGAGGGGAAGAATAGAGAGAGGAGAGGGGAAAGGGGAAGAACAGAGCGAGCTTGGGTGGACGAAGGGTTTATGTAGGACGACCTTTAGTACCGGTTCATGCCAAGAACCGGTACTAAATGGGATGGAGGGGCCCCAGTCTGACAACATCCTGCCACCACTCTCATTAGTATCAGCTCGTGGCACGAACCGGTGCTAAAGGTTCGCCACGAACCGATACTAATGAAAGTGGCCCGGCTAGCCGTTGGAACCGGCACTAATGTATACATTAGTGCCGGCTCAAATACAAACCGACACTAATGTGCTTCACGTTTGACCCTTTTTCTACTATTGCTTCCTCGCACTCCAAAGCGATTTTATGGCTTCCGTGAGCCGTTATTGTCCCCTTGTGACCCAGCATTTTGAGCTGCAAATACACATAACAGGGTCGTGCCATAAACTTGGCGTAGGCCGGTCGCCCAAACAGGGCGTGATATGGACTTTGGATTTTCACCACTTCAAACGTCAATGTTTCCGACATGGAATCATGATCATCTCCAAAGGCCATTTCTAGAGCTATCTTACCAACAGGATATGCTGACTTGCCAGGTACCACACCGTGGAACACCGTATTAGACGGTTTGAGATTTTTATCTGTTAGTCCCATACGACGGAAGGTCTCATAGTACAAGATATTAATGCTGCTCCCTCCATCCATGAGCACTTTGGTGAACTTGTAACCTCCCACCTGAGGCGCCACCACCAGAGCCAACTGACCCGGATTATCAACCTGGGGAGGGTGATCCTCTCTGCTCCATATGATTGGCTGTTCAGACCAGCGTAGATAACGGGGCACGACCGGTTCAACAGAGTTGACTGCCCGCCTCTGAACCTTCCGGTCTCGCTTGTAAAAGCTAGTGGTGAAGACATGGTACTGCCCACTATTCAACTACTTTGGGTTGCTCTGGTAACCTGACTGTTGCTGCTGCTGGTTGTAACCACCCTGGTTGTTCTGATTGTTTTGATTATTATGTCCGCCCGGATTACCATTAAATCCTGAACCGGAATTTCCTCCACCGTAACCCGGCCCGGATCCTGAGCCACCGCCTGAGCCGTGATCATACCAGAAAGAATTAGAATTCTTGAATTCCTGCATAATGAAGCAATCCTTCCAAAGGTGGTTTGCCGACACCTCCTTCGTCCCATGTCTTGGACAGGGCTGGCTCAGTAGATAATTTAGGTGGTCCGGGTTAGGGTTGGGTGCCCCACTGCGATTTGGTGGTTTACCCTTGCGTCGCTCGCCCTTGTCTTGCGCACTGGTATTAGCCACAAAGTCCATGTTACCATCCGCTTTACACTTGCCTCCGCCACCATTGCCTGCCAAGTGATGCTGCTGACCTTTGGAGTTGCTGTTCCTCTTTCCCTTCCCTGCCTTGTCATCATCAGATTCGGGATCCTTGGTACTATCAGAATTAGCATACTTTACCAAAGCAGCCATGAGGGTCCCCATGTCAGTGCAATGGCGCTTCATCCGTCCCAACTTCAGCTTTAGGGGCCCAAACCGGCAGTTGCCTTCTAGGGTTAAGACTGCGGTGTCAGCGTTGATGCGGTCTGATGAATGCAACACTTGTGAGACCCGGCGCACCCAATGAGTCATTGATTCTCCTTCCTCCTGGACACAGGAAGCTAAGTCCACTATCGACATAGGCTGCTTACATGTATCCTTGAAATTACTGATAAACCGGGCTCGTAATTGGGCCCATGAACTGATAGAGTTGGCCGGTAAGCTTTTTAACCAAGTGCAGGCCGTTCCTTCAAGCATCATGGTGAAGTACTTCTCGCATGCCGCATCATCCACATCAAGCATCTCCATGGCCATCTCATAGCTCTCCACCCATGTCTCTGGGGGTTGATCCAGCGTGTAATTTGGTACCTTGCGCGGGCCCTTGAAATCCTTGGGCAGGCGCACATTGCTTAAAGCGGGGACAAGGCAAGGCACCCCCAAAGAGCTAGAAGTTACACCGGGTTCGACCAAAATAGTTGGACGAACCGGCGTAAGCTGCCGAGCCTGATACTATGCGGCTAACTCGGCCTCCTTGCGCGCTCGGGCCCGGTCCACCACTTCTTGAGCGTTATCAGCACCACCCGCCGGGTTGTTGCCGCGGGGTGCTCCACGTCGTTCATTACTTGATACTGCTGGTTCATCCATACGCCTGCTATAGCTCCGGCTTGGATGAGGGGTCGAGTGGATCCGGTCGCGGCTGTATGAGTATGCTTCCTGTTGGACCAAAGCTGTCCTAAGAAGCTCTTTGACCCATCGTGTATCTACCGCCTACGGCGAGTCACCTTCAATTGGAATGGCCTCCAGCCGTGCAGCAGCAGCAACGAGATTGTCCATTGGGTTGGAGTAGTGGCCCGGAGGTGTTGAAACAGCCTGAGGTATAACAGTGTTTTGACGACGCGGATTCATCAGACGGGGCTGAACCGGCGCACCGGTCCCCGGAGCTTCCGGCTGGTTTCCCTCCAGCGGATTACTGGTTCCTACTCCTGGGGTGTTGAAAAGGTCTATGGCCTCGAAAACCGAAGGCAAACGGGATCGGTACTTCCTCTTCATGACTTCATGCGACGCTTTCTGGGCCAACATGAGCCTGTAGGCTTGTGCGTCTAAAGCGGCCCGCTCTGTGGTCATCCTGGCATTCTTAGCTGCCAGGTACGCCTTGGCCTGGGTGATCTGTTCCTTCACCTTTGCAATCTCCGCGTTGTGGACTTCCTGATCCGTCGGATTAGCTTCTGCCATAAGCACAACCAATACATCAAATAGATCTGATAGAACTTGAGCCGGCGGGCGTGCAGAGCTTCCTGCCACGGCAGCTGTCGCCGCTACTGAACCAGAGGTTATTGGCGCAGCGGTCGAAGAATGTAGCGCTGCTTGTGTGCCGGCCATGAATATTCTAACTCGGTTGGGTAGATCAGAGGGGTCCGGAATACTGTCGCCATCGGAACATCCCCCAATCCGGCCATCTTGTAGCTGATATAGAGATTCGGTTTCTCCGGTTGATGACTCGTCGCCGGAATAAACGACGGTCTCGCCGCAAGATTCTGATCCATCCTTGTAACTTCCTCCATGGATGACTCCCACGAAGGCACGCTTCACGGCCGGTTTAACCCGGGCGGACCGCGCACGTTGAGCCATTTCGACGAGGTCGGTGCAGATGTCCGGCTCAGGGCCCGGTTCGCCGATCTTGCCGATGAAAACGTGTATGCCACCAAAGGGGACCCGGAACCCGTACTCAACTGAGCCGGCCTCGGGGCCCCAGCCTGCATCATCGATGTAGATCTTGCCGCGACGACTCTTAGTCATCCGGCCCACAGCGTAGCCCTCGAGTCCTTCAAAGCGGCCCTCCAAGAACTTGAAACCATTGTGCGATAGCCCCACGGTGGGCGCAAACTGTCGTGGTTTTGTCACGGCAGATGTCCTAGAGAAAGGACTTAGTCATGGAGCCATCGCGACAGGTTAGCTTGAAGGGGTTAAAGTGGACACAGGGGCGCAAGAGAGTTTATACTAGTTCGGCCCCTTCGATGAAGGTAAAAGCCTACGTCTAGTTGTGATGGAATTGATTGGGTTTCAATGACTAGGGAGCAAACAAGCTTCGCCTAAGTCTTGAGTTGTTGTCTGTTGTCCTTGAACCGCCGCCGGGTCGTCCCTTTATATACACGGGTGACGACCGTCGGTTCACAGAGTCCCAACACCGGCTCATAGATGTGTCCGGTTTGGTCTCTACTTATTCCTAACTTACAATACAAGTTAAATATCAACGCCGGTTTACGGCTACAGGCCTTGAACCGACTATGGGCCTTGAGCCCTCATCTGCCTTCTTGGGCTTTAACATACTTAACTACTGACGAAGTTAACCCGACCCAGATAGGCCGGTTTACGCCCAGAAGTGATATCCCCAATAGTTACCTTGAGGACGTCGGCCATGGTGTGCCCGGGAGGGCGCGAATCAAGCTCGACGACGGCGCGGATCCGGAAGGCCCTCTCTGGCCATGGCAGATCTGGCCGCGGACTGACCGCGTTGGCTCAATCTGGCGCCATGGGAGAGATGGAGAGGTACGACTCCATCTTATCAGTGGTCAGAGAGCGGCGTTGAGAACGCGGAGGCGGCGATGGCGATGAGGTGGTCGCAGAGCGGGTTATCGGCGGGGAAGGCAAGGAGGAGCAGGCGCGTGGGCTCGAACGGCAGGAGCAAGTGGTCGTCCACGAAGGCGAGGAGGAGCGGCTTGAGGTGGAAGAGGAGGGGAGGTCGCGGCAGGATCAGCCGCCGTAGGGGGCGGTGGCGGCGGCAGTCCAATGGGGGGAGAGGGGAGAGGGGTTAGGGTTTGGGATTCGAGTCGTGGGGGAGAAGTGGTGTGCGGGGGAGAGGGGGAGAGGGGGAGGAGTGGTGTGCGGTGGGTGAGTGGTGGCATTCGGCCACTGACAGGTGGGCCCACAAGGAATTAGGCCCACATGTCAGTGTCCTTAACGGCATGTGGTGTAGGTGAAGGAAGCTGCTTCCGGCTGGGTGTGGGTGGGGAGAGGGTGAGGGGTGTGGGTCGTTGGATCTGGCAGTATCCGACGGTCTCTAATGCTTGATCCGCATGACATGCCCGTAGACCAATCAAAACGAAGTGCAGGCTTTGATGACATTATGACCATCTAAAATGGTCGTAATCAATTTTCCATTTTCCGAGTGCCCGAATTGAGTTCTTTTTGTGAAGGACCTACCATATATTTGTTGCAAAATTGGACCAAATCATTTTTCTAAAATACTAGGGCATATTTGATTCACAATTAACCAAATGGTTGGGTGTCAAAAGCCTTGATCCACCTCTGGTGAAAAAGACAAATTCCCGCCGATTTAGTAGGAAGCAGGTCAAATTTGAACTGCAGCTGCCTCATAGTTTTCTCTTTATTTTTTCGAAAATCATTTCTAGATACATAAGTATCTATTTAATCAGAGAAACGTCAAAAGTCTTCCAAGATTCAACCACTAGCTAGGAACGGTCAAACCCGCCGTTTTGATCCAAATTCGAAACGGGCATAAAATAATCAAAAAAAATCAAAAAATTGGAAAACCTTCGCATTGTGTCATTATATGTGACCAAGTTTCCAGAAAAAATAACAAACTTGTAATACGGTAATTATTTTAAAAAAGTGCTCTCGGAAATGAGCTATCATGCGTGAAGATTCATGGCTTTCAAGCCAAATGATCAATCTTATGGCCACATTCATGGCATAGTTTGTTCAAATGATCTCATATTGTGCACAAGGGTGCATATTGGAATGGCAAACAATATTGCCTATGGGAGTTTTCATTTTCTTTGCATGGAAAATTCATTTTCCACTTTTTGAATGCCCGAATTGAGTTCTTTTTGTGAAGGAGCTACCATATATTTGTTACAAAATTGGACCAAATCATTTTTATAAAATATTAGGCCATATTTAATGCATAATTGACAAAATGGTTTGGTGTCAAAAGTTTTGATCCACCACTGGTGAAAAAGACAAATTTCTGCCTATTGAGTAGGAAGCGGGTCAATTTTGAACTGCATCTACCTTATTGTTTGCTCTTTATTTTTTTTACAAAAATCATTTATAGTTACATAAGTATCTATTTAATCATAAATACATGGTTTGGTGGCGATACGTCGAGGTTTGGATGTGGCCCAGGGCCCCAACTCCAAAGCGCGTGAACTCGCATGCCTGGTGCGTGGTCACCGCATGCCCTTGGCGTTGACATGCGTTCTGGGAGGCCTAGGCATGTCTAGTGGGTTGGGAACTCCCCAGGTAGGTGCTAGGAAGAAAATTACAACAGAAGAATCTCACGAGGAGACCGAGCTATGCTCAAAGATGAATTAGCAGCCAAGTGTTTGATTGGCTGTACGGGAAATGCACATGGCCAATGGGCGTGAGTTTTGGCTGAGGATGATCATCTACTAAGAAGAATGTCTTTGCAAATTTTCAGATTAAAAGGAGGATCCTAGGTGGTACTTGCTTTGCAAAGTACCACACTGGACAAAAATATAAATGTTGAGTCTGGGCTCAAAATAATGGATGGATTGAGCTGAAATTTGGTGGAGGATGGTTATTTGTGCATTGGAAAGCACTGTAGAAAATTGATACCATTTGGACATGCCAAAGTGGTACTTCCTTCACAATGCTCTTCTATGGACAGAAACTTTAGAAAACTAGTGAGAGAAATTGGATGAATGAAATGAGCTCAAATTTGGTGTAGGTAAGTTACATAGGGATGGTCATGCCTTGGTAGATTTTTAGATCATTTGGGTAAGCCTAGCTAGTACTTACATCACAAAGCTTCTCTCGAGATAGAAACTTTGGAAATTTCCTGAGAAATATTTACTAGGAAAATGGAGCTGAATATTGTCATGTGGCAATGATTTGGGTATGGAAGAGTGCCCAAAGAGTTTGAGGGTAATAGGAGGGGTCTAGATAACACTTGCTTTGCAACGTGCCAATCTGGCCATAAAATATAAATTGAACCTGGGCTCACATAGTTGATTTTACTGAGCTACAATTTGGAGGCGGGTGATAATTTGGGCATATGAAGGAACTGTATAAATTTCATGTCATTTGGATATATAAAAAAGGTACTTCCTTCACAATGCTTCTAGGTGGACAAAAACTTTGGAAATTTGCCGAAGAAGATTTGCTAGGCAAATGGAGCTGAATTTTGTCATGCAACAATGATTTGGATAAGAAAGAGTGCCCAAGAATTCCCAGGGCAATCAAGAATATATAAATAGCACTTCCTTCATAAAGTGCTATTGTGAAAAGAATAGGAAAATGAATATTGTTGAATTATTTTTGAACTAGGCAAGGAAGGATTTTTACATATTTGAAGAATATATGACCCAAAGAATTTATGAGATTTTTTTGGGAATTTTCGGAATGACAGAAATATAGGTTGCTTCACAACCTAGGGAAAAAATTGACACATGGACATGACACATAGGCAAAACTGATGAGGTGGTGCCAAGTCATACCAATCCACCACAATTTACAAGGTTATTGAGGGAGTCCTGGATTAGGGGGTGTCCGGATAGCTGGACTATACCTTCAGCCGGACTCCTGGACTATGAAGATACAAGATTGAAGACTTCGTCCCGTGTCCGGAAGGGACTTTCCTTGGCGTGGAAGGCAAGCTTGGCGATACGGATATGTAGATCTCCTACCATTGTAACCGACTTTGTGTAACCCTAGCCCTCTCCGGTGTCTATATAAACCGGGGGGTTTTAGTCCATAGGACGAACAACAATCATACCATAGGCTAGCTTCTAGGGTTTAGCCTCCTTGATCTCGTGGTAGATCTACTCTTGTACTACCCATATCGTCAATATTAATCAAGCAGGACGTAGGGTTTTACCTCGATCAAGAGTGCCCGAACCTGGGTAAAACATCGTGTCCCCTGCCTCCTATTACCATCTGGCCTAGACGCACAGTTCGGGACCCCCTACCCGAGATCCGCCGGTTTTGACACCGACATTGGTGCTTTCATTGAGAGTTCCTCTGTGTCGTCACTTTTAGGCCCGATGGCTTCTCCGATCATCAACAATGATGCAATCCAGGGTGAGACCTTTCTCCCCGGACAGATCTTCATATTCGGCAGCTTTGCACTGCGGGCCAATTCACTTGGTCATCTGGAGCAGATCGAACGCTACGCCCCTGGCCATCAGGTCAGATTTGGAAGTTTGAACTACATGGCCGACATCCGCGGAGACTTGATCTTCGACGGATTCGAGCCATAGCCGAGCGCGCCGCACTGTCACGATGGGCATGATCTAGCTCTGCCGCCGAACAGTGCCCTGGAGGCCGCACCTGTATCCACTCCGGCCCCTAGCTCGGAGCCGATCACACCAATCGAGGATGGGTGGTTAGACACCGCCTCGGGGGCTGCAATCTCTACGGCAATCGAGCCGAACACCAGCCCTACTCTCTGCGAAGCCCGTGACTCCAAGGAGCCGGACTCCTCTCCTGACTCTGAGCCCTCCGCGCCCCTACCGATCGAACCCGATTGGGCGCCGATCATGGAGTTCACCACCGCGGACATCTTTCAGCACTCGCCCTTTGGCGATATTCTGAATTCACTAAAGTCTCTCTCACTTTATCAGGAGAGACCTGGCCGGACTATGGTCAGCAAGGTTGGGATGCGGATAATGAAGAAATTCAAAGCCCACCCACCACCCACTTCGTAGCCACTGTCGATGATTTAACCGACATGCTCGACTTCGACTCTGAAGACATCGACGGTATGGACGCCGATGCAGGAGACAATCAAGAACCAGTGCCTATAGGGCATTGGAAATCCACCTCGTCGTATGATATATACATGGCGGACAGCCCAAAAGAAGGCAATGGCGATGGAACATCGGAGGATGACCCCTCCAAGAAGCAGCCTAAGCGCCGGCGTCAGCGGCGCCGCTCTAAATCCCGCCCAAGCAAAAACGGTGATTCCGGCACGGGAGATAATAACACCCCGGACAGTGCCGAAGTCGACCGCCTCCAGCAAGATTCAGCATAGGAGGATAGAGAAGCCAACCCTCATGAGAGAGCGGCAGACAGAGAGGTCGAGGACGATAATTATATGCCTCCCTCCGAAGACGAGGCAAGCCTCGACGACGACGAATTTGTCGTGCCGGAGGATCCCATCGAACAAGAGCGTTTCAAACGCAGGCTTATGGCCACGGCGAGCAGCTTCAAGAAAAAACAGCAACACCTTAGAGCTGACCAAGATTCGCTAGCCGACAGATGGACTGAAGTCCTTGCGGCCGAAGAGCATGAACTCAAACGCCCCTCCAAGAGCTACCCAAAGCACAGGTTGCTACCCCAATTAGAGGAGGAAGCACCTAAACCTACATCACCAGCGCATGATGCGGTCGACCGGCCACCCCGTGGCCGCGACAAAGAGGCCTCTCGGCCCTCTACTCAAGCCGCACCCCGGCACCGCTCAAAAAATACCAAGGCATGGGAAAACACGCCAGACCTGCGAGATATATTGGAGGACAAGGCAAGGCAAACAAGATCGATCTACGGATCGTGTGGGCGCCCCACGACACGAGATGGTAATCGTCACTCTGGATACAGTAAATCCGGCCTGGCCGAACACAGTAGACAAAAGCTCGTTTGAGCTGCGTCGTGATATAGCCCAATACAGAGGCGCTGCACACCCACTATGCTTCACAGATGAAGTAATGGATCATCAAATCCCCGAGGGTTTCAAACCCATGAACATCGAATCATACGATGGCACAACAGATGCTGCGGTATGGATCGAGGACTATCTTCTTCATATCCACATGGCCCGCGGCGATGACCTACACGCCATCAAATACCTCCCACTCAAGCTTAAAGGACCAGCTCGACATTGGCTTAACAGCTTGCCAGCAGAATCAATTGGTTGTTAGGAGGACCTGGAAGCCGCATTCCTCGACAATTTCCAGGGCACTTATGTGCGACCACCAGACGCCGAGGACCTAAGCCACATAATTCAGCAGCTAGAGGAATTGACCAGACAATTCTGGACATGGTTCCTAACCAAGAAAAATCAAATCGTCGACTGTCCGGACGCAGAGGCCCTAGCAGCCTTCAAGCATAACATCCACGACGAGTGGCTTGCACGGCACCTAGGACCGGAAAAGCCGAAATCTATGGCAGCCCTCACGACACTTATGACCCGCTTCTGCGCGGGAGAAGATAGCTGGCTAGCTCGCAGCAATAACATGACCAAGAGCCCTGGTAATTCAGATACCAAGGATAGCAGTGGCAGGTCGCATCGCAACAAGCAAAAGCGCCGCATTAACGGCGACAATGCTGAGGATACGGCAGTTAATGCGGGATTCAGAGGCTCTAAACCCGGTCAGCGGAAAAAGCCATTCAAAAGAAATACTCTGGGCCCGTCCAGTTTGGACCGAATACTCGACCGCTCATGCCAGATATATGGCACCCCCGAAAAACTAGCCAATCACACCAACATGGATTGTTGGGTGTTCAAGCAAGCAGGCAAGTTAAATGCCGAAAGCAAAGACAAGGGGCTGCATAGTGATGCCGAGGAGGAGCCCCGGCCGCCAAACAATAGTGGACAGAAAGGTTTTCCCCCACAAGTGCGGATGGTGAACATGATATACGCAACCCACGTCCCCAAGAGGGAGCGGAAGCGTGCACTAAGGGACGTATACGCGATGGAGCCAGTCGCCCCAAAGTTCAACCCATGGTCTTCCTGCCCGATCACTTTTGATCGAAGGGACCACCCCACTAGCATCCATCATGGCGGATTCGCCGCATTGGTTCTAGACCCAATTATTGAAGGATTTCACCTCACTAGAGTCCTTATGGACGGCGGCAGCAGCCTGAACCTGCTTTACCAGGATACAGTGCGGAAAATGGGCATCGATCCCTCGAGGATTAAACCCACTAAAACAACCTTTAAAGGCATCATACCAGGTGTAGAGGCCGACTGTACAGGCTCAGTTACACTTGAAGTGGTCTTCGGATCTCCGGATAATTTCCGAAGCGAGGAGTTAATCTTCGACATAGTCCCGTTCCGCAGTGGCTATCACGCACTGCTCGGGCGAACCGCATTTGCTAAGTTCAATGCGGTGCCGCACTACGCATACCTCAAGCTCAAGATGCCAGGCCCTCAAGGAGTCATCACGGTCAATGGAAACACCGAGCGCTCTCTCCGAACGGAGGAGCATACGGTGGCTATCGCAGCGGAAGTACAAAGCAGCCTCTCAAGGCAATTCTCCAGTCCGGCCATTAAACGTCTGGACACCGTCAAGCGTGCCCGGAGTAACCTACAAAAAATACCGCCTGGAACGTTCCGAGCAAGCGTAGCAATGCGGCCCCAACCCCAGCCCTCGTGAACTTGCGAAACCAGTGTTGCGCGTACATAAGTACACTCTGGAAATACCATGGGCACAGGGGGAGGGGCACCATCATGGCACGCCCGAAATGCAGCTTAAACCGGACTAGGGGCTGCCGATTTCTTAATTTTCTCTTATTTTCAGGACTCCATTCTTCGGAAGGCTTGTCCGGCAGTACAATTGCCGCACAAACGATACAACCCGGGAAGCAGAAAGCTACGCCGCACTATGGAACTCTAAGGTGGTCTTTATAACGAGCAGTATACCTGTTTCAAATACCATTCCGCAGCTCGCCCCTTGAAAGGACATGTTAAATAGTCCCATCTTTTGCTTATTGCACTATTTCTATCGTTCTGCTTTGATCGTAGCTTTTTTACATAAACAATGCATAGCTTCTGTCGTGGTTTTGTCACGGCAGATGTCCTAGATAAAGGACTTAGTCGTGGAGCCATCGCGACGGGTTAGCTTGAAGGGGTTAAAGCGGACACAAGGACGCAAGAGAGTTTATACTAGTTCGGCCCCTTCGATGAAGGTAAAAGCCTACGTCTAGTTGTGATGGAATTGATGGGGTTTCGATGACTAGGGAGCAAAAAAGCTTCGCCTATGTCTCGAGTTGTTGTCTGTCCTTTGAACCGTCGCCGGGTCGTCCCCTTATATACACGGGTGACTCTCGTCGGCTTACGGAGTCCCAATACCGGCTCATAGATGTGTCCGGTTTGGTCTCTTCTTATTCCTAACTTACAATACAGGTTAAATACTAACGCCGGTTTACGGCTGCAGGCCTTGAGCCGACCATGGGCCTTGAGCCCTCCTCTGTCTTCTTGGGCTTTAACTTACTTAACTACTAACGAAGTTAACCCGGCCCAGATAGGCCGGTTTACGCCCAGTAGTAATATCCCCAACATTAGGCCCCAGATTGATTTGAACGGGTTCATGTCAATCCTTTAGTAAAAGCTTCATCTTCAACATCTTCTTATAAATTGGTAAACCGCCATGATGTCATCTTCTCTGATTGCTGTAAACCAGAGTGACGTCACCTGTCATAACAAAGCTATCCATTATGCTTCTTTGTTTAATAGATCGTCGGAAATCGAGGCGACAGCTCCGTTTTGTGGCCCCTTGATTGCCGCGCCTGACTCATGTTCTTTCGCCTTATAAATAGGACCGAAGGGTCATTTCTTTTCTCCTTCCGTGCCGTCTTCATCTTCCTCGCATAGCCAGCCTCGGAGCTCCGCCGCCGCGTCGACCTCTACCTCATCCTTGTCCGCTGCATCAACCTGAGCGCACTAGAACATCGCGGCAACCTTCCGCATCTTCCTCAGCTCCGGTAAATCTTCTATCTTTTCCCCCGCAGATCTGGCCTAGGGTTTCGCCGTTCTTCAGTGTTCATCGTCTGCCTCTTGCTCATACAATAGATCTTTAGATGAATCCACAAATCTTTATTCTGTGCAATGATAGTTGTTTGACCTTCGCCTTTACTTATGCATCTCAAACCATGGGTCTATATGAACGTTTTGCTCATTGGTTCGGTACTGCTCCTTTGAACCTCTAAGTTTTTATCTCTTCTCTGAACTTGCTTCAGATCCAATGCTGTAAAGAAATCTTGTGAAACCTGTTTGTGCGTATTTGTCCATCCGCAATCTTAGCTTTTCAATGCTTAGATCAGGCGGTTTAACCTTATAGAAAATTTTCCAAACCGGTATATGCCATTAGTCCCCTTGTTGAACCGCCAGATGTTGGTTGCTTCATGAAACTCCGGTTCAGATAGTTCTGTCTCCGGTTTAACAGTGCCCATACCAACGTACCTTGATCAAATGCATTTTTGAACCGGGATCTTCTACCTTGTAGATTCCATCATGGCCAAGCAAGTATATGAGTGCAATTGGGTTCCTTCTCGCGTCACAGAGGATCAACTGGACGATTTAGTCCTGATTGGCGCTTTAGGCAACAAAGATACCATCCATTGGAGGGCTCCTGGCAAAGAATGCCCTCCCACACCTTGAGAAGGAGAGGTTGTTGTTTTCGTAAATCACTTAGCCCGGGGCTTTAAGCCGCCCAGTTCTAAATTTTACCGGGATGTTTTAGCCGATTTCCAACTCCATCCGCAAGACACTGGCCCCAACTCTGTTACAAATATGTGCCACTTCCAAGTGCTCTGTGAGGTGTTCTTTCAAGAGGAGCCCACAGTGGAATTGTTCAGATACCTTTTCCATCTAAACCGCCGTACTGAGTTTACTGATGGCTCTAATACGGAGTTGGGTGGCATGGCAATTCAGAAAAGGAAAGAGGTCACATACCCTCACGCCAAGCTGCATAGTCACCCCAAGGAGTGGAATCAGACATGGTTCTACTGCAAAGACACCTCCCCTGCTGGTGAGAATCCCTTGCCTGGCTTTTGTCTGGAGCGGCTCAGCAATACACACCCTTTTCCTCAAAGATTGACTGCCCAGGAGAGAAGCAAATATGCTCCCCAGCTGTCAAAGCTCAGAGCCTTTATGGCCAACGGTTTAACAGGGGTTGATCTCGCTCACTGTTGGATATCATGGAGCATACTGCCCCTTAGTCAGCGCTCCGGTTTGATGTGCGAGTATACTGACAGTGTTGATGACCCACTGCGACATTCAAAACTCCAGCTCTCCAATGATGAAATCACAGAAGCTGTGCATAAGATACTGAATGAACCGGAACACGTCTGCGCTAGAACCGGCCTGCTTCCCTTCTGTGCCACCAACAAACCGCCAGCTGTAAGACTTTGGTTTTTCTATTTGCTGATTCTGTTATTGATATGTCTAGTCATTGTTTTTAATATCAATGTCTACATAATCAGGGCAATGATCTGTTTTGGAGCAAAAAACTGCCGCAGGAGAAACCAGAAAAACCAGACAAACCGGAAAGAGCAACCCGGCAAAAGACTAAAGCTGTGAAGAAGACTGCCCACAGGAAAAGAACCACTGCATCTTCTAATCCGGCTGCTAATGATGATGTACATAATCTAGACTTTGAGGTAGAGCTTGAATCACTTGGTTTATTTTTCATACGTCTTATTGATGATGATATTTGTCAGGATGATGCCGACGCCAGCCATGCAGATGTTGCAGAGGTAATTATTCTCTCTTCCGATTCAGAAACTTTGCCTTCACAAAAAATCCTCCAGGCAAACCGGAAAGTTAAATTTTCTTATCCTCTTGCTTATTTGGATCCTAAATTTCTTATGAAGACCCAACAACACGAAGCTCGTCGCACAACCCGGCACAGCGGCCAGGTAGTTACCTCCGCCAGTTTACCGAATAGTCCGGTTCGGAAACGCCATTCAGAGGTCTCTAATTTGCATGTCAGTGCTTGTCCTAAAGCGGGCTGCTTTCGTCAACCTCTTAATCCGCCTGACTCCGATTACCAGGTTACTTCCCACTCATCTTCTGGCGAGTCCTCGGCTACTCAGCTCCCACCGGTTAAAATGGTGCTTGGGTAAGCTATACTTATTGTGATGTTTGCAGTACATCGCCTTAGAACATATGCTGTATTTGATTTTATTATTCTTCTCAGGGCCAAACCTAGGCCAAGCAAGAAAGCCTGCCTGGACAAAGCGGCCGAAGAAGATGTCGTTCTTGAAGCAGACAAGACACCCAATGCTGAAGCGGCTATTCTTGAGGATATTCCCAACGATCCACCGCAGCCAGATGATGATCTTATTGCTGAAGAGAGACCTACTAATACCTCAGGTCCTATCCATCAGTCCACAGGTTCCATCCGGATTGAAAGCTCCACCGGTCTAGCAAAACCTACTGACAAGCCAACAGCTCCAGTGCAAACCGGCAGTACCAAGGATGATGAGGTTGTCATTACTGGCACTGGCCATATTGAGCCAAGCAATCCTGTCGCTTTATCCAAACATTCTGCCAAGGAAGAATTTGCTGCTTTTGGCAAAGGCAAGTGGAACACTGATCTGACGACTAACGCTGCTCTGAACGCCCAAGATATCCATTTCGGCTATCTGAACCGGCTGTATACCAGCCGTGACTACGAAGCCGGTCTGGTTAATATGATGAAAGATAAATATGAGGTAACTTCCATATGCTCCTTCCTGCTTGTATGCTTCCATTCTTGCTGACTCTCCTAGCCCCCAAGGGCCGTTTTGAAATATTCTTTCAAACCGGGACTTAATAATATAAATCTTGATGCTTTGAAATTTGCTGATGTAGCCCCCAAGGGCCGGTTCAACTTAGCGTAGTTAAACCGGTACTTTAAGTAATTGAAACTGCCGCATCAGAATATATATGATCAAATAGCCATTAGCCCCCAAGTGCCAAGTTGAATGCTTGTATTGATCTTGGGACTTTGTAAACAATTGAAAGATGAAGATCGAATATGCATTAGCCCCCAAGTGCTAAGCGCATAACTTGTTATGTGGTTGGTACTTGAATCCTTCTACCGATTTGTTGAAACATATATCTGTATGCATGCAGGCGGAGCTGAAGACGAAAGAAAACCAAGTCATCGATCTTCAAGAAAACCTGAAAACCCAACAGGCTGAAACCTCCAAAGCAAAAGAGGAATTGGCCAGTGCTTTAAGCGCCACGGAACAACTTAAGGAGAACTTCAAGAAGAAACGGGCGGATTGGGCCACTGAAAAGTCCGCTTTGATCAAACGAGCAGAGGATGCCGAGGCTACACTAAAACCAGTGACGGATGAACTGACCAGCATAAAGCGGCACGTTCATGCCATGACCACTGCTATCTTTGGTAAGCCAGCTTGCCTTCTGAATTGGCTCTGCCTTCTTACAGAGTCGCCGGTTTATTAACCCTTTATGGTATTTCAGGGACACGCATTGGTCACTTGGGGTCAGATGTGTAGAAGAAATTGAAAGCCGCCTATACATTGGTTGAACAATTGTATACTGGTGCCCAGCGGATCATCTGTACCGCGTCTCATAACAAACCGGAGTCCACTTTGATTCAAGATACTCTGATGAAACTGTCAGTGCTTCCTGCCCGGGTTGAAGAGCTGAAGAAATCTGCTGCTCGAACCGGGGCAATCAATGCCTTAATCCGGGTAAAAGCCTGGGTGCCGGATTTTGATCCTATTGAAGCGGCTCAGGGCTATCCCAGCTTGAAGGAAGATGGGTCAGAATTTGGTGAAGCGGATCTGCGAGCAATAAACCGGGAGGTACGTCCACTAGCCTGTCAGTTGGCTGAGGAAGCAGACTTGTCTCATTATCAAGCACAATATGACAGTCAGAACAAGCGAATAGCTGCACCAATCCATGAATCAGAAAATCTAATCCCTCCAATCCATAAGCATACTTAAGCTCCCGATATTGACCCGTCATTGCTGATCCATGATGAAGCTGTTTTTCAAGCATTAATGGGAACCGACTGGACAACTGTGGATTTCCAGCCACTGGGTAGAGAAACGGAAGCTGAAGCGGCGCAGGATGACCCAGAACCATCAGGCCAGGCTAGTGACCAAGCTTGAACCGAAAGCCGGTTTTAAAACTGCCTCTCCTTTGTGAAAAACAATTATATTATTATGGGCACCATGTTGCCTTGTAATAGGCTAGCTGATACCTTTGATGTTGATATGCCTTCGTGCATAACTTGTTCTTCCTGTGGTAATGAACTTTCCAAAACACTTTCTGAAATGAGAAATTCTTCAAGTGCCACCGCGGTTGTACCGTCAGGCAGAATATGATGTCTGTATATATGAAATCAAAACATCCAAAACAAAATTTTAAGTATATGATCAAATTTTTTAGATACATAATACCTGCCATCATTGAGTGTGAAGTTGGCTTGGCCAATCTTGAAGCGGTGTTTTGCAAACCCACACTGTTGGAGGAGATAACAGATCCTGTGTATATATATGACGCTGGTTTTACCATGTAAATCGTGCCGGGTTATAATAAACACCGTGTTACTCCATAAGAGGATGTTAACAACAAGGATCAAAACGGACAAATAGTCTCCGGATTGACGTGAACTGTGTTCCGTCAATTGATTGGTTAAAAAACTTTGTCGTTTTAAAAAACACAATAAAAAGCAAAAACCCCCCTTCAAAGAAAAGTGTGAAGCAAAAGCAACGACAAAACGGTTTGCCAAAAAAGGTTTTTTTTAAGTTGATCAAATGGCGTTACCATGGCCAAACATGACCAAGCTCCCGTTAGGTGTAACTATGGTTCTAGTCAGCCAGGTCCCCAAATGAAACCATGGCATTTATGCCGACCAAATGGTATGGTCATGGTTCTGGTTCGACCAAGCCCCCAAGTGATTCTGTGGCCTTAGGCCGATCAAGAGGCATGACTGGTTCAGACATGACCAAGTCCCCAAGTGATCTGGTGGCTCTCGCCTATCAAGAGGCATGGTATTGGTCCGGACACGACCAATCCTCCAAGTGATATAACACGATGCTTTTAGCAAAGCGAACTCAAGGGGTAAACCGGAGGCCGCTTTAGAGCAACTCCGTGTAACCTCACATGATGTAAAAGAACAGATACCCCGCTTTAGCTGAGGTTCCAGTTTATTATATTTAATCATAATATATACATTGTCGTAATATGTACATAAGTATAGCCAATGGCTCAGGTATAGTAAGGCTGAAGATGAGCTATATTCCACGGCCTGTTAGTCTCCTCCTCTGATGTACGTGAGTCCTTATGCTCTCGAATATCAATCAGATAGTACGACCCGTTGTGCAGATTCTTGCTGACCATGAAAGGCCCCTCCCAAGGTGGGGATAGCTTATGCATATCAGTCTGATCTTGGATGAGCTGAAGGACCAAATCTCCTTCCTGAAAGGTTCTGGTTCTGACCCGGCGACTGTGATAACGACGAACATCCTGCTAGTAAATCGCCGATCGGGCGGCTGCGATGTCACGCTCTTCATCCAACCGGTCCAAAGCATCTTGCCGTGCTGTCTCGTTGTCCACTTCAATATAAGCCGTGACACGAGGTGAATCATGACGGATATCACTCGGGAGAACCGCCTCCGCTCCATAAACCATGAAGAACGGTGTGTTTCCTGTTGATCTGTTGGGTGTTGTATTGATGCTCCATAACACAGATGGTAATTCTTCTACCCAACAACCCGGCGTTCTCTGCAAAGGAACCATGAGCCGGGGCTTGATGCCTCTCAAGATCTCTTGATTAGCTCTTTCTGCTTGACCATTGGACTGTGGATGTGCCACTGATGAAATGTCGAGCCGGATATGCTCCCGTTCGCAGAACTCCTTCATAGAACCTTTGGACAAATTGGTACCATTATCTGTGATAATACTGTGCGGAAAGCCAAACTGGAAAATCACCTTTTTGATGAACTGAACCGCCGTGGCCGCATCACACTTGCTAACAGGTTCTGCCTCCACCCACTTTGTAAACTTGTCAACCGCCACCAGGAGATGGGTCTTCTTATCTTTGGACCTTTTGAAAGGCCCAACCATATCCAGCCCCCAAGTCGCAAACGACCAAGTAATTGGAATCATTCTCAATTCTTGAGCCGGTACATGAGCACGTCTTGAAAACCTTTGGCAACCATCACATCGTCTGACCAGATCCTCCGCATCAGCATGAGCAGTTAACCAATAGAAGCCATGGCGAAACGCTTTAGCCACCAGAGACTTTGAACCGGCGTGGTGACCACAATCTCCTTCGTGGATCTCACGCAAAATTTCACGGCCTTCTTCAGGAGACACGCAACGTTGAAAAGCTCCTGATACACTGCAATGATGCAACTCGCCGTTGATGATAGCCATGGACTTGGATCGCCGAATTATCTGCCTGGCCAGAATCTCATCCTCTGGCAACTCGCCCCGGTTCTTGTACGCCAGGTAAGGAAGCGTCCAATCCGGAATAACATGAAGAGATGCCACCAATTGAGCCTCCGGATCAGGAATAGCCAAATCCTCTTCACCAGGGATCTTCACCCACGGGTTGTGCAGCACATCTAGAAAAACATTGGGCGGGACTGGTTTGCGCTGAGAGCCCAGCCGGCTTAAAGCGTCCGCCGCTTCATTTTTCCGCCGGTCCACGTGGTCCACCTGATAGCCTCTGAAATAACCTGCAACAATATCCACCTCACGACGATATGCTGCCATGAGTGGGTCCTTGGAGTCCCAAGTGCCAGACACTTGCTGAGCCACAAGGTCCGAGTCACCGAAGCACTTAACTCGACTTAGATTCATCTCCTTAGCCATCCGGAGACCATGGAGCAAGGCTTCATACTCAGCTGCATTGTTAGTACAAGGGAACATTAAACGGAGAACATAACAAAACTTATCACCTCGTGGGGAAGTTAATACGACTCCAGCCCCTAGCCTTCCAACTGCCTAGATCCGTCAAAATGGATGGTCCAATACGTATGATCCGGCTTTTCTTCAGGTGCTTGCATTTCTGTCCAATCATTGATGAAATCAACAAGCTCTTGAGACTTAACCGCTGTCCGAGGCACATACTTCAAACCGTACGGCCCCAGCTCTATGGCCCACTTTGCAATCCGGCCAGTTGCTTCCCGGTTTTGGATGATATCTCCCAAAGGAGCAGAACTGACCACCGTAATTGAGTGCCCTTGGAAATATTGTTTAAGCTTCCGTCTTGCCATAAAAACTCCATACACCAGCTTCTGCCAATTAGGATACCTTTGCTTGGACTCAATGAGCACCTCGCTGATATAATAGACCGGACGTTGAACCGGATGCTCCTTACCTGCCTCCTTTCGCTCCACCACAATAGCTACGCTGACCGCCCGAACATTAGCTGCAACATATAGCAGTAACGGCTCCTTGTCAATGGGAGCGGCGAGCACAGGCGGATTGGCCAATTGCCGCTTTAAGTCCTCAAATGCTTCATCAGCAGCAGAACTCCAGACAAACTGATCTGTCTTTTTCAACATCTGATACAAAGGGATTGCCTTCACACCCAGGCGACTGATAAACCGGCTTAGCGCAGCAATCCGACCTGCCAGGCGTTGAACATCGTTGATACACTTCGGTTTAGCCAGGGAGGTGATAGCCGTGATCTTCTCCAGATTAGCCTCAATTCCCTTGTTGGACACTAGAAAACCCAATAGCTTGCCCGCCGGTACACCAAAGACACACTTGTCCGGATTAAGCATCATCTTGTATGTTCTGAGGTTATCAAAGGTTTCCTTGAAATCATCAATCAGAGTCTCCTTCTCCCTGGATTTAACCATGATATCATCCACGTAAGCATGTACATTACGGCCAATCTGCTTGTGAAGACAATTTTGTACACACCGTTGGTAAGTTGCCTGGGCACTCTTGAGCCCGAAGGGCATAGACACATAGCAGAAGGCTCCAAAGGGAGTTATAAATGTTGTCTTCTCGTGGTCCTTAACTGCCATTTTGATCTGATGATAGCCAGAATACGCATCCAAAAAACTTAAATGCTCACAACCCGCCGTAGCATCAATAATTTGATCAATACGGGGGAGGGAAAAGGATCTGCTAGACAAGCTTTATTAAGATCTATGTACTCCACACACATGCGCCAGGTGCCGTTTTTCTTGAGGACCAGCACCGGATTGGCAAGCCACTCAAGGTGAAAAACTTCAACAATAAAGCCAGCTGCTAAGAGCCTGGCTACCTCTTCTCCAATCGCCTTGCGTCTTTCTTCATTAAACCGGCGGAGGAACTGTTTCACCGGTTTATATTTAGGATCCACATTAAGTGTGTTCTCAATGAGTTGCCTCGGTACACCTGGCATGTCGGAGGGCTTACATGCAAAAGTGTCCCAATTCTCATGGATGAACTTGATGAGCGTGCTTTCCTATTTCGGATCCAAGTTGGCACTGATGCTGAACTGCTTGGACGAATTGCCAGGTACGAAGTCAACAAGCTTAGTTTCTGCTGCCGATTTGAACTTCAGGGCCGGATCATGCTCTGTAGTTGGCTTCTTCAACGGAGTCATGTCCGCCGGATCAACATTGTCTTTATAGTACTTCAACTCCTCGGTGGCACAAACCAACTCTGCATAAGCCGCATCTCCTTCCTCGCATTCCAAAGTGATTTTGCAGCTTCCGTGAACCGTTATTGTCCCCTTGTGAGCCGGCATCTTGAGCTGCAAATACACATAACAGGGCCGAGCCATAAACTTGGCGTAGGCCGGTTGCCCAAACAGGGCATGATATGGACTTTGGATTTTCACCACTTCAAACGTCAATGTCTCCGACCTAGAATCATGATCATCCCCAAAGGCCACCTCCAGGCACTACACCATGGAATACTGTATTAGATGGTTTGAGATTCTTTTCTATTAGTCCCATACGACGGAAGGTCTCATAGTACTGGATGTTAATGCTGCTCCCTCCATCCATGAGCACCTTGGTGAACTTATAACCTCCCACCTGAGGCGCCACCACCAGAGCCAACTGACCCGGATTATCGACCTGGGGTGGTGATCCTCTCTGCTCCATATGATTGGTTGTTCAGACCAACGTAGATAACGGGGTATGGCCGGTTCAACAGAGTTGACTACCCGCCTCTGAACCTTCCGGTCTCGCTTGTCCAAGCTAGTGGTGAAGACATGGTACTGCCCACTACTCAACTGCTTTGGGTTGCTCTGGTAACCTGACTGTTGCTGCTGTTGGTTGTAACCACCCTGGTTGTTCTGACTATTTTGACCATTATGTCCGCCCGGATTACCATTAAATCCTGAACCGGAACTTCCTCCCCGTAACCCGGCCCGGATCCTGAGCCAGCGCCAGATTCGTTATCATACCGGAAATTATTAGAATTCTTGAACTCCTGCATAATAAAGCAATCCTTCCAAAGGTGGTTTGCTGGCGCCTCCTTCGTCCCATGTCTTGGACAGGGCTGGCTTAGCAGATAGTTTAGGTAGTTTGGGTTAGGGTTGGGTGCTCCATTAAGATTTTTCGGCCTACCCTTGCGTCGCTGGCCATTGTCCTGTGCGTTTTTATTAGCCACAAAGTCCATGTTACCATCCGCTTTACGCTTGCCTCCTCCGCCATTGCCTACCCAGTGATGCTGCCGACCTTTGGAGCTACTGCTCTTCTTCCCTTTCCCTGTCTTGTCATCATCAGATTCGGGATCCTTGGTACTATCAGAATCAGCATATTTCACCAAAGCGGTCATGAGGGTCCCCATGTCGGTGCAATGACGTTTCATCCGTCCCAATTTCAACTTCAGGGGCCCAAACCAGCAGTTGCCCTCTAGGGTTAATACTGCGGTGTCAGCGTTGATGCGGTCTGAGGAGTGCAACACTTGTGAAACCCGGCGCACCCAATGAGTCGTTGATTCTCCTTCCTCCTGGATGCATGCAGCTAAGTCCACTATCGACATAGGCTGTTTACAGGTATCCTTGAAATTGCTGATAAACCGGGCTCGTAATTGGGCCCATGAACTGATAGAATTAGCTGGCAAGCTTTTTAACCAAGTACGGGCCGTTCCTTCAAGCATCATGGTGAAGTATTTCGCACACGCCGTGTCATCCACATCAAGCATCTCCATGACCATCTCATAGCTCTCCACCCATGTCTCTGGAGGTTGATCCGCCGTGTAATTTGGTACCTTGCGCGGGCCTTTGAAATCCTTGGGCAGGCGCACGTTGCATAAAGTGGGGATAAGGCAAGGCACCCCCAAATTACTAGAAGTAACACCAGGTTTGATCGAGATGGTTGGACGAACCGGCGTGAGTTGCCGAGCCTGATGTTGTGCGGCTAACTCGGCCTCCCTGCGTGCTCGGGCCCGGTTCACCACTTCCTGAGCGTCATCAGCACCACCCGTCGGGTTGTTGCCACGGGGTGCTCCACGTCGTTCATTACTCGACACTGCTGGTTCATCCATATGTCTGCTATAGCTCCGGCTTGGATGGGGGGTCGAGTGGATCCGGTCGCCGTTGTACGAGTACGCTTCCTGTTGGGACAAAGCTGTCCCCAGAAGTTCCTTGACCCGTCGCGTCTCTACTGCCTGCGGCGAGTCACCTTCAATTGGAATGGCCTCCAGCCGTGCAGCAGCGGCAACAAGATTGTCCATCGGGTTGGAGTAGTGACCCGGAGCAGCCTGAGGTACAACGGTGTTTTGACGAGGCGGGTCCATCTGACGAGGCTGAACCGGTGCACTGGTACCAGGGGCTTCTGCCCGGTTTCTCACCAGCGGATTGCCGGCTCTTGGTCCTGGAGTGTTGAAAAGGTCTCTGGCCTCGAAAACCGGAGGTAAGCGGGATCGGTGCTTCCTCCTCATGACTTCATGCGATGGGCTCTGGTCCAACATAAGCTTGTAGGCCTGTGCGTCTAAAGCGGCCCGCTCTACAGCCATCCTGGTGTCCTCAGCCGCCAGATCCGCCTTGGCCTGGGTGATCTGTTCCTTTACCTTTGCAATCTCCGCGTTGTGAACGTCCTGATCCGGCGGATTAACTTCCGCCATAAGCACAACCAACACATCAAATAGTTCTGATAGAACCTGAGCCGGCGAGCGCACAGGACCTCTTGCCCCGGCAGCCATCGCCGCTGCTGAACCGGAGATCGTTGCCGCAACTGTCGAAGAATGAAGCGCTGCTTGTGTTCCGGCCATGAATATTCCAACCCGGTTGGGTAGACCAGAGGGGTCCGGAATACTATCGCCATCGGAACAACTCCCAATCCGGCCATCTTGTAGCTGATAAAGAGATTCGGTTTCTCCGGTCGAAGATTCGTCACCGGAACAAACGACGGTCGTGCCGCGGACTTCCGATCCGTCCTCGTAACTTCCTCCATGGATGACTCCCACGAAGGCACGCTTCATGGCTAGTTTAACCCGGGCGGATCGCGCACACTGAGCCGTCTCGACGAGGTCGGTGCAGATGTCCGGCTCAGGGCCCGGTTCACCGATCTTGCCAATGAAAATGTGAATGCTACCAAAGGGGACCCGGTACCCGTACTCAATTGAGCCGGCCTCGGGACCCCAGCCTGTGTCATCGATGTAGAGCTTGCCGCGACGACTCTTGGCCATCCGGCCTACAGCGTAGCCCTCGAGTCCTTCAAAGCGGCCCTCCAAGAACCGGAAACCATCATGCGATTTCCCCATGATGGGCGCCAACTGTCGTGGTTTTGTCACGACAGATGTCCTAGAGAAAGGACTTAGTCATGGAGCCATCGCGACGGGTTAGCTTGAAGGGGTTAAAGTGGACACAAGGACGCAAGAGAGTTTATACTAGTTCGGCCCCTTCGATGAAGGTAAAAGCCTACGTCTAGTTGTGATGGAATTGATGGGGTTTCGATGACTAGGGAGCAAACAAGCTTCGCCTATGTCTCGAGTTGTTGTCTGTCCTTTGAACCGCCGCCGGGTCATCCCCTTATATACACGGGTGACTCTCATCGGCTTACGGAGTCCCAATACCGGCTCATAGATGTGTCCGGTTTGGTCTCTTCTTATTCCTAACTTACAATACAGGTTAACTACTAACGCCGGTTTACGGCTGCAGGCCTTGAGCCGACCATGGGCCTTGAGCCCTCCTCTGTCTCCTTGGGCTTTAACTTACTTAACTACTGACGAAGTTAACCCGACCCAGATAGGCCGATTTACGCCCAGTAGTGATATCCCCAACAGCTTCTGTCTATTATTGCATTACTTTTTTTACGAATATATGTTCATTAATGACATGTTGCACCTGTACACTTTGGTACGGCCAATACGCCAGGGTCTTAAGTACCCCACAATACGGTGAGAGAAGTCCGAACACTTTCACAAGTGTGGCACCCCGAACTTATAGCATTATATGCATCGGCTCCGAATCATGTCTTGGGTCAATAGTTGGGTTTGCCCGGCTCCTATGTTTTGGTACCTTACATTCTGTTATATCGGCTAAGGTAGCACTAGGAGAACTACTGCGATTGTGCCCCAGTTGAGTTGGGCTAAGCACCTCAGTAGAGAAAGCTAAAACTGACCATCGTGAT
This sequence comes from Triticum dicoccoides, assembly GCF_002162155.2. Lineage (NCBI taxonomy): Eukaryota > Viridiplantae > Streptophyta > Magnoliopsida > Poales > Poaceae > Triticum > Triticum dicoccoides. The sequence goes on from NC_041386.1 coordinate 590,169,461, forward strand.
GACGTGAGAGCTGGTCGCTGTTCGAGAGTTTTTCGAGTCCCTAAAGACTTATGCCGCTTAGAGCGAGGAGTCGTCTTTGTCTGGCCTAGGCGTGGATAGCGCCCCGAACTCGGTCTTCCGAACACTAGGGGCTTTGCCGAAATTTAGAGTTATAGAATTCTATGGCTAAGTGAGAGTGTTCAAGCATTATAGTCCGATTGCCTTGTTCGTTGTGTTGAGCGCCTCCCTCGAAGAACCCAAGAATGGGGAAAAGAGCGCCCATGTTTATCCCGAACACCCCAGCACTCGTGGCATGGGGGCAGAAGCCGACGACTCGCCATCTCTCAAATTTGATAAACGGCCGCACAGAAGGTAATATTTTAAATTCAAAAGTGTTGCTTAGCGCATATGAACAAGTTTTCAGTGTACAGGATCACAAATGCGAGTTTACTTAAAAATTACATGTTTGGAGCATTCATCCGCTATAATGCGACTATGGCCTGGAGCTCTTTCTGCACCTCCTCCACCCGCACCTCCTGCTTCCCTCTCTCTGTGCGCTCCGCGGCCGCTCTGTTTTCGGCCTCGGACAACGCTTGCTTAAGGGTTGCCACCTCGGTCGTGGCCCCTATAATAGCACGTTGATCCTATCATTTTTTGCAACCACATCTTCTCTATATACTTGCGCAAGGTATTACTTACCTTCCTTCTCCTCGAGTTTCCTCTTGGCATGGCCGAGCTTGTTCTCGGACCGCGCGAGGTTTTACTTCAGCGTATCCACCTCCTCAGTCAGTGCGGCGGAGGCCAGCAGCGAAGCCTGCATACGCATATTGACTTGATTATGTTAGACTCCTGCGAATGTTATTAGATCCTCTATTCGGCTTTTCTTTCTGAACACCGAACAGAGCATCAGGGGCTACTGTCTATGAGGTAATATTTTTACATATTCTTCACTTACCTCAAAGCCTGTTAGAAGGCTGGCACAGGCTTCAGTCAGTCTGCTCTTGGCGGACTGAACCTTTTGGATCACCGCACTCATAATAGTGCGGTGCTCCTCGTCGATGGAGGTGCCGTTAAGCACCTCCAGCAAATTGTCCGGTGCCTCCGGTTGGACGGAGGTCGCTGGCTCGGTAGGCTTGCTCCTCTTGGATGGAGGCTTCCTACCGGAGTCCGGAACCATTGAAGGTTCCGGCGCGGTGTCCGGCTCAAGGCCGGATTCGGAGCCCTTGGGGGTTTTATCCCCTTTGCGCCTGGAGTCCGGGAGGTCGCCTTGCGGCGCCTCTAGGACCACCTCCTCCTGGCTTGGAACCTGTTGGGGCAGCACCTCGGCGTCGTCCGTAGGGTGGGGGGAGGTAGCCGTCGGAAGTGAATTCACATCTGACGAATCCAGGGAACCGCTCAACGACACGTCGAGCCGGTCTTTGGGTGGACTGCATAAACATGTTTGACATAAGGAAAAGCTGTGCAATGGAGGAATACTATGAATCACTCTGGTATCCAGATACTTATGATTTCGCCAGGGGATTGGCCCTGAGTGGCCACTCCTCTTCGCCGTCGTCGACGTTGGTGGAGTAGTCCAGAGGAAGGTTTTTCCCCTTCTTGGACCCTTCGGCCTCCCCAGTTGGGGCGGCCTTCCTTTTCTTCCCTTCCCCCGCTGGAGGGGGAGAGGTCTCTTCTTCCTCCTCCTCATCTTCATGGGAGGAGTGCATCTTGGAGTCGTCGGATGATGAATCCGACACCGCCAGGCGTCGGGCACTCTTTCGAGTCCCGTGGTCTTCTTCTTGGCCTTCTTCTCCGGCACCACATAGGGTGCCGGAACCAGCAGCTTCGCCAAGCGAGCGTCCGTTGGGCCTTCGGGCAAAGGGGCCGGACAGTTGATCTGTCCGGATGTCTCCTGCCAATCCTGTCAATGGTAAGGGAGCTTAGATCCTGCATGGAATCAAACTATGAAACACTAATACCCTGTAAAAGGTAAAAACAGCTTACCGCACGAGCGTGACGCTGCGCGCTGAATCTGCGATCCTCGGTAGCGGATGCGGGGCCCTCGGCGCCCTTGAAAAGCACCTTCCAGGCATCTTCGTACGTCGTGTTGAAGAGCCTACTCAGAGTTCGGTGCTGTGCCGGGTCGAACTCCCACATGTTGAAAGCCCGTTGTTGACATGGGAGGATCCGGTGGATGAGCATAACCTGGACTACGTTGACAAGTTTGAGCTTCTTGTCCACCAGGGTTTGGACGCATGTTTGGAGTCCGGTCAGCTCTCCTTCTTTACCCCATGATAGGCTTGTCTCTTTCCAGGAGGTGAGCCGCGTAGGGGGTCCGGATCGGAACTCGGGGGCTATGACCCATTCAGGGTCGCGCGGCTCGGTGATGTAAAACCACCCCAATTGCCACCCATTTAGGGACTCCACGAAGGAGCCCTCGAGCCATAGGACGTTGGGCATCTTGCCCACCATGGCGCCTGCGCACTCCGCCCGGGTGCCGTGCACCACCTTCGGCTTGACATTGAAAGTCTTGAGCCATAGGCCGAAATGGGGGCGGATGCAGAAGAAAGCCTCGCACACGATGACAAACGCCGAGATATTGAGGACAAAGTTCGGGGCCAGATCGTGGAAATCCAGGCCATAGTAGAACATGAGCCCCCGGACAAATGGGTGGAGAGGGAAGCCCAGTCCATGGAGGAAATGGGGGAGGAACACCACCCTCTCATGGGGCCTAGGGGTGGGGATGAGCTGCCCCTCTTCGGGAAGCTGGTGCGCAATGTTGTTAGACAAGTATCCGGCCTTCCTCAGTTTTTTGATGTGTCCCTCCATGACGGAGGAGACCATCCACTTGCCTCCCGCTCCGGACATGGCTGGAGAAGGTTGAGGTGGGGTGTGTGGACTTGGGTGCTGGAGCTCGAGTGCGCGGAAATGGATAGGCAAAGGAGGAAGAAGGCGTGGATGAAAAGGTGGATCCTTATCCCCTTATATGGGCGGACGCGACTATGTGTCTCCACCAGCTTGGTAAAACTCGCTTATCTCCCAAGCGCCATAATCGATGGCGCGGTTGGGTTAGCCACGCCCATATTGATTAGAATCCTGAAATAAGGGGACACGATCTCTCCTTTGACAAGACGTGCCAAGGAAACCGCCTCGCTAAACGCGCTGAGGTGGGACAGTAAAACGATTCGAATAAAGACTTGGCCGTGGTGTGATGTCATGCTACGGAATACGTCAGCAGATTAGATTTGTGTAAATATTGTTCTCTCCATGGCAATATGTGGAAACTTATTTTGTAGAGTCGGACAGTACCTTTGTGTTCAAAATCTTCTATGAAGTACTTGGAGGAGGAACCCACGTTGCAATGCCGAAGACAATCTACGCGCCGGACTCGTCGTCATTGAAGCCTGGTTCAGGCGCTACTGAGGGAGTCCTGGATTAGGGGGTGTCCAGATAGCCGGACTATACCTTCGGCCGGACTCCTGGACTATGAAGATACAAGATTGAAGACTTCGTCCCGTGTCCGGAAGGGACTTTCCTTGGCGTGGAAGGCAAGCTTGGCGATACGGATATGTAGATCTCCTACCATTGTAACTGACTCTGTGTAACCCTAGCCCTCTCTGGTGTCTATATAAACCGGAGGGTTTTAGTCCATAGGACGAACAACAATCATACCATAGGCTAGCTTCTAGGGTTTAGCCTCCTTGATCTCGTGGTAGATCTACTCTTGTACTACCCATATCATCAATATTAATCAAGCAAGACATAGGGTTTTACCTCCATCAAGAGGGCCCGAACCTGGGTAAAACATCATGTCCCCTGCCTCCTGTTACCATCCGGCCTAGATGCATAGTTTGGACCCCCTACCCGAGGTCCGCCGGTTTTGATACTGACAGTTATGGCCGTCTATATTGGTCATGATCAGCTAGAAATAAGGCAGCGGACTAGTGCTGTCTGCTTTATGACCATTTCATGTAAGGAAATTACGACCTTTCTGACCAAAATGGTCGCAATGGTTTAGGGTTTGGAGCCCCGAACAGCTTTTGACCAATTGGTCTAAAATGGTCATAAATTTATGACCAATTCTTCCAGGGTCACTCATAGAAGGTCATAAGTTGACATATTTCTTGTAGTGGGTGGAAAAAGGAATGAACTTTATTTTTTGTTTGGCAACCACCTATGATATATCTAGCATGGAAAGTGTTGGGAACTCTAAGTCGTTTTTGTTGGTGGAAAGGATACACCTCCCAAAATGTTTTTATCTCTAAGTTTTTCGCTTTGAGCTCTGGCACCTCTACAAATCCCTACTTCCCTCTGCGGAGGGCCTTTCTTTTACTTTATGCAATTTTTATTTTTGAATTTGAGTCTCCATCTTCTCTTATAAAAGCACCAACTAGAAGGCACTATGATAGTACTTGATCATTGGGTGTAGTTAATATGCGAGTGTGTTTCATGAATGGATCAATGATTGAGCATGATGGGCTAGGGATAACTTATTTTAGCATCGATATTTTGAAAGACATGGTTGCTTGTTGATATGCTTGACTACTTAAATTATCATGTCAAAACTAGACTATTGCTTTGAACAATATAAAAGTCCAAATGTTCATGCTATAAAGAAAAGAATATGATATGACATGTTAGGCATCATTCCACATCAAAAATTCTGTTTTATCACTTACATACTCGAGGACGAGTAGGAGTTAAGCTTGGGGATGTTGATACGTCTCCAACGTATTTATAATTTTTGATTGTTCCATGCTATTATATTATCAATCTTGGATGTTTTATAATCATTTTATAGTCATTTTATATCATTTTTTGGTACTAACCTATTGACATAGTGCCAAGTGCCAGTTGTTGTTTTTTGCATGTTTTTTACATTGCAGAAAATCAATACCAAATGGAGTCCAAATGCCACGAAACTTTATGGAGATTTTTTATGGACTAGAAGACACCTAATAGGCCATGGCTACACCTGGGGGGGGGGGGTGCTCCGAGGAGAGCACAACCCACCAGGGCGTGCCAAGAGGCCCAAGCATGCCCTGGTGGGTTGTGCCCACCTCGGGTGCCCCCCGGGCCGCCTCTTTGCTCTATAAATACCCCAATATTATCAAAACCCTAGGGGAGTCGATGAAATATTGATCCAGCTGCCGCAGAGTCCAGAACCACTAGATCCAATCTAGACACCATCTCGGATGGGATTCACAACCTCCATTAGTGCCTCCCCGATGATGCGTGAGTAGTTCTTTGTAGACCTTCGGGTCCGTAGTTAGTAGCTAGATGGCTTCCTCTCTCTCTTGCTGAGTTCTCAATACAATGGTCCCATGGAGATCCATATGATGTAACTCTTTTTGCAGTGTGTTTGTTGGGATCTGATGAACTTTGAGTTTATAATCAGTTATATCTTTTTATATCCATGAAAGTATTTGGGTTTTTTGATCTATTTTATGCACGATCTCTTATAGCCTTGTATTTCTTCTCCGATATTTGGGTTTTGTTTGGCCAACTTGATATATTTATCTTGCAATGGGAAGAGGTGCTTTGTAGTGGGTTCGATCTTACGGTGCTTGATCCCAGTGACAGAAGGGGAACCGACACGTAGGTATTGTTGCTACTAAGGATAAAACGATGGGATCTATCTCTATAGATAGATCCTGTCTACATCATGTCATCGTTCTTATTGCATTACTCCATTTCTCCATGAAGTTTATACACTAGATGGATGGTGGATAGTGGTCGATGTGTGGAGTAATAGTAGTAGATGCAGGCAGGAGTCGGTCTACTAATGTTGGACATGATGCCTATATTGTCGGCATCCTGGGAACGGGGGTACCCAGACTTGCCTTCCTGCGGCCCACAGCGTGGCTCCATCAGCGACCCGGTACGGCCCAGTTTCATAAGTAATGACTCAAGACCCTCGCGAGGGGCCAAGGCTCACGAGGCGGATGGCACCAAGACCTCCCTGGGGGCGGCCTCACTAGGCTGGCTCCTGAGGAGTGGAGATATCAAGGCAAGGTGCACCTCGCAAGGTTCACATGACGCGAGCCGTGACGAGCAAGGCCAGGCGGGCACTAGCGGGCGCAGTGTACCAGTTCCCCCTTTGGTGCCAAGGAGGCAAGCGCAGACGCGGAGTCCCGAGGAATCAGGCAAATGTTTCCATATTGGTGCAACGAGACCGAGACCGCCAGGACGACATGACAGAGGTCAGCACGGAGCCCACTACAGCGTCACCACCAGAGCCTTTGCAGGCGAAGACTACTTTTCTCAGGATAACTTATACTAGTTGTCTCCCTTTGAATTTGGCCGTTGTGGGATCCCTTCCCACCTACATTTGGGAAGTGGACCGAGGCCACTATAAATAGGACTTAGCCACCACCCGAGAGGGGGCACCATCCTCACACCCACTAGGTCATCGAGCTCAAGAACACCTCACCACCTGGGGCTGTTCAACCACTGTACTAGTTCATCCTCATCCCCTCGAGGCAATCCACCACAAAGCTTGAGTAGGGTATTACACCGCAAGGTGGCCCGAACTAGGCTAAACAACTGTGTCTCTTGTCCCTTGGGTTCCTCGAGCTAGGCTGTGGAATCGTTGGGCCGGCAGGTTGGGCAGAGGGAGTTCTTCGTACGCACCCCAGTGTTCGAACCTCTCAAGGGTTTGTAGAGCCTAGGATCCTACATTTGGCGCACCACATAGGGGTGCGTCGAAGCTTCTATTTCGACGATCGACTCGCCGCCGCTCCACCGTCTCCATGGCTGATGCTCGCCAAGCCCGTGTTGAGCATCGAGCCGCTGTCGCCTCATGTGTCTCCCGTTGGCAGGCCTCCCCATCGTTCTCCATCACCTACCGCCAACGCCGTCACCGGCCTGGCGGGGCACGAGCAGCAAGATTCGCTGCAGCACCCCTCCGTGCGGCAGGACGGACGCACCGCCACACTGTCGCTGACTCCGGCCGGCTCGTTGTCCCACGCTCATCACGGTCTAGCAAACGCGCAGGCTGCCTTGCTCATGGCGTGTGAGCTCCTACGCTACAACCCAGTCGACAACCTCTACGAAGACTGGTTGGACCGCATCACTGAGCTAGTCAGCGCGGCCGGGGGCTCGCCTGCACCGTCCCTCTCGTTACCTCGTCCGCCGCCTGCTGCGGGTGACGTAGCCCATGGAGTGTCTCCGCCACCTCCCCGTAAGGATGCCGCCCTCGGTCCAAGGTGCGCGCGGCCCCGCGGTGTGACCCACCATGCCGGGCACCCACATGTGAAGAGGAAAGCTGCCAGGAAGTCCAGCAGCCGCAATAAGGTGCTCCAGCACTCCCTCCACCACCACGTGAAGACCGCGCTCTGCCTGCAGCGGTGGCGTGCGAGCACCATGATTAGGCACCATCTCCACGATGAGCTCCGTGACCATAGTGGGCTGCCGTGCCTTCACCCCTAAGCTACGACGCATCGTCTGGCCAGGCAAGTTCAAGCCTGACCTGCCTCCACGTTACAACGGCACCCCCGACCCTACCGAGTTCATAAAGCTCTACGAGCCAAGCATTGAGGCGGCTAGTGGAAACGAAAAGGTCATGGCAAACTGGTCCCCATGGCCCTACCAGATGGCGCGTGCTTGTGGCTCCTGAATCTGCCTGCGGGATTGATCTCCTCCTAGGGCGAGATGTGCGAGCATTTCGTCGCCAACTTCCAGGCCACTCGCGACCACCCGCCTGCCGCGGGTACGGTGAATTGCGGCGCATCAAGCAGCAGCCAGGGGAAACCCTACAGAAGTACATCCAGTGCTTCAACAATGCTCGCCTCTAGATCCCCAAGGTTTCTGATGAAGCCATAATCTCGGCATTCTCCGATGGTGTCCGTGATGACAAGATGAAGGAGGAGCTTGCCATCCACGAAGACATGTGCGCGACTCTGGAGATGTTCAACATGGCTACCAGGTGCGCAAGAGCTGAGGAAGGGCGCCTCTGCCTCCTTGATCTCCCAGCGGCCGACCCAGAAGACAAGAAGGCCAAGGCCAAGGACGTGAAGCACAAGGGGGCTGCCATGCCCGTGGCTGAACCAGAGATGAAGCGCGGCTGCGACCACCTAGAGTCGTCCAAGGGCAACCGTCCATTTTGCGCCTTCCACAACATGCACAACCACAATACCAATGACTGTCAGGAGCTCAGGGCCATCCATGATGGGCGCCTCGGTCGACGCCCCAAGCGCAAGGATCAAGGCTATGACCACGGAGGAGGAAGAAGTGGAGGACGTTGGGACGACCGCGGCCCCCGCCAGGAGTGGCACGATCAGCCTTGTGAGGATCGCTGGCAAGGCCAGCCTCGCAAGGGCACCTAGAGAGACCAGCCTCATGAGGACCGTCCTTAGGTCAATGCCAGTCTCCCTCTGCTGCCACCACCACCAAGAAGGAACAACGACCACTACCAGGACGAGGGGGCTGGGGGCTTCCAGGATCCTCGTGCCATCGCCTGCATCTTGGGTGGCGTTCAGGCCCCAGCCTCCCACCGTATCTTCAAGCAGTTCGCTCGTGAGGTGAACGCAACCCTCCCTAGGCTCGAGGCCACATGTCCGCTTAGGTGGTCCAAGTGCACCATCACCTTCAGCTCGTCCGACCAGCTAAAGTGCGTGGCAACTGTTGGCGCCCTCCCAATGCTTTGCTCGCCCATCATTAGCAATGTCCTTGTCACCAAGACCGTCATCGATGGTGGTGCGGGGCTCAATGTTCTTTCCATCAAGACGTTCGACCGCCTCCAAGTGCCGTATGATCAGCTACAACCCACCAAGCCCTTCTCGGGAGTGACCGATGACTCCACCACCCCGGTAGGGCAGATCCGCCTCCCTATCACCTTCGGCCAGTGCGACAACTACCACACCAAGCTCATCGACTTTGACATCACTCACATCCGCCTCTCGTACAACGCCATCCTTGGGTATTGATGACCCACAAGTATAGGGGATCTATCGTAGTCCTTTTGATAAGTAAGAGTGTCGAACCCAACAAGGAGCAGAAGGAAATGATAAGAGGTTTTCAGCAAGGTATTCTCTGCAAGCACAGAAACAATAGGTAACAGATAGTTTTGTGATAGGATAATTTGTAACGAGTAACAAGTAACAAAAGTAAATAAAGTGCAGCAAGGTGGCCCAATCCTTTTTGTAGCAAAGGACAAGCCTGGACAAACTCTTAGGGTGTGTTTGGTTCGGGAACGAAGTGGAATGGAATGTCATGGTTCTGCGACATTCCATTCCACTAGAATGGGTCGGTTCCGTTCATGTGTTTGGTAGTGCAATTTGATAGAATGGAATGGTTCCATTTTGATGTTTGGTTAGAGAGACCAAATATAATGAATTTGATTCAACTCAACTTTTGAGACAGGAATGATGAGATTACCTATCACATATATCATTTTACATTTATGCATCGTAGGTCATGAAAATATATGCCAAAATCTATCGGTAGGTCATGAAAATATATGCCAAAATCTATCGGTGGAACGTCCAATCCTTTTTAGAAATTAAACTAATGTTTGGTCAGGCAACAAATATACCCATAACACACATAAAAATTCATCCAGTAAATAACCAGAAAAAAGAATTGTAAATATATCGATTCATTTGTGGATGACATGCAGAAGCCTAGACCAAGCAGGTTTCCTAGTCGTTCGTGGCACCAGCCGCCGTCTCTCACCCAGACTAAGTAGGTTCCGCGGACGCTCGTTGTCATGCCATAGTTCGGAGAGGAGGACAGGAGGGAGAGGTGCTGCCGGTGGCGCAGATCGAGCGAGAAGAGCAGCGGCTGCGGAGATCGAACGAGAGGAGGAGCGGCTGCGCGGATCGAACGAGATGAGCAGCGGATGCATGGATCGAGCGAGAGAAACCGGCAGCACGGATCGAGCGATGGGATCGACGGCTGCGAGAATCGAGCGACAGGAGAGGCGGTGGTGCAGATCGAGCGAGGGTGAGGCGAGCGTCTCATGCGGGAGAGGGAGATGCGATAGGAGAGCGACGAGGCGTTCCGCGTGGTTCCACCGATTTGGAGGAACGATCGCATGACGGATCTGGGCCGAATATTCTCTTTGTGTGAACGAGTGGGTTCTTGTTAGTTTTCGATCCAAACATGAGAACGAGGCCCAGGGATAGATCGGACCCGTGACGTTCCATTTTGTGACTGAAACCAAACACACCCTTATATGATGTAAAGCGCTCCCAAGGACACATGGGAATATCGTCAAGCTAGGTTTCATCACGATCATATGATTCATGTTCGGTACTTTGATAATTTGGTATGTGGGTGCACCGGTGCTTGGGTGCTGCCCTTACTTGGACAAGCATCCCACTTATGCTTAACCTCTATTGCAAGCATCCGCAACTACAACAAAAGTATTAAGGTAAACCTAACCATAGCATGAAACATATGGATCCAAATCAGCCCCTTACGAAGCAACGCATAAACTAGGGTTTAAGCTTCTGTCACTCTAGCAACCTATCATCTACTTATTACTTCCCAATGCCTTCCTCTAGGCCCAAATAATGGCGAAGTGTTATGTAGTCAACGTTCACATAACACCACTAGAGGAGAGACAACATACATCTCATCAAAATATCGAACGGATACCAAATTTACATGACTACTAATAGCAAGATTTCTCCCATGTCCTCAGGAACAAACGTAACTACTCATAAAGCATATTCATGTTCATAATCAGATGGGTATTAATATGCATATAGGATCTGAATATATGATCTTCCACCAAATAAACCAACTAGCATCAACTACAGGGAGTAATTAACACTACTAGCAACCCACAGGTAGCAATCTCGGGCTTGGAGACAAGAATTGGATACAAGAGATGAACTAGGGTTTTGAGAGGAGATGGTGCTGGTGAAGATGTTGATGGAGATTGCCCTCTCCCAATGAGAGGAGCGTTGGTGATGACGATGGCGATGATTTCCCCCTCCTGGAGGGAAGTTTCCCCGGCAGAACAGCTCCGACGAAGCCCTAGATTGGTTCCGCCAAGGTTTTGCCTCGTGGCGGTGGAGTCTCGTCAGGGAAGATGGCTTATGATTTTTTTCCTCATCAAAAGACTCCATATAGCAGAAGATGGCCATCGGAGGGCCACCAAGGGGCCCACGATGTAGGGGGCGCGCCCCCACCCTCGTGGGCAGGGTGTGCCCCCCTGGTGAACTTCTTGCGCTCAATATTTTTTATATATTCTGAAAACGTCTTGTGTGAAGTTTCAAGACTTTTGGAGCTGTGCAGAATAGGTCTCTAATATTTGCTCCTTTTCCAGCCCAGAATCCCAGCTGCCGGCATTCTCCCTCTTTATGTAAACCTTGTAAAATAAGAGAGAATAGGCATAAGTATTGTGACATAATGTGTAATAACAGCCCATAATGCAATAAATATCGATATAAAAGCATGATGCAAAATGGACGTATCAACTTCCCCAAGCTTAGACCTTGCTTCTCCTCACGCGAAAGCCGAAATCGAAAAATATGTCCACATGTTTAGAGACAGAGGTGTTGATAAAAATAAAATACAGACATGAGTTCATCATGATCATTCTTAGAACATCAACTTATATAATTTTTGTCATATGATCTCTTATGCTAGAGTAACAATTCAATCACAATTTTAAGTATGAATCATAAACTTTATAGAAAACTAACAAACTATAATCTCAGTCATTGGAGTAATTGCAATTTATCATAACATAGGAAATAGTCAATTATAGGAGCTTTTCATCAAGTCCACATACTCAACTATCATATAGTCTTTCACAATTGCTAACACTCATGCAATACTTATAGGTATGGAGTTTTAATTGGACACAGAGAAAGATAGGGGCTTATAGTTTTGCCTCCCAACGTTTTACCTCAAGGGTAATGTCAACAATAATAGTTCATGAAAACTCACATCCAATTAGCCATATATACCGGGATCTTTCCAACATGTTGTGCTTGCCAAAAGATAAAATGCAAAAAGGAAGGGTGAAGATCACCATGACTCTTATGCAAGGTAGGGGATAAAAGTAAAAGACAGGCCCTTCGCCGAGGGAAGCAGAGGTTGTCATGCGCTTTTATGGTTGGATGCACAAAATCTTAATGTGAAAGAACGTCACTTTATATTGCCACTTGTGATATGGACCTTTATTATGTAGTCTATCGCTTTTATTTCTTCCATATCACAGGATCGTATAAAGTTTATTTTCTCCCACACTAATAAGTCCTACATATTTAGAGAGAAATTTTTATTGCTTGCATCGATGACAACTTACTTGAAGGATCTTATTCAATCCATAGGTAGGTATGATGGACTCTCATGGCAAAACTAGTTTTAAGGGTGTTTGGAAGCACAAGTAGTATCTCTACTTGGTGCAAATAATTTGGCTAGCATGAGGGGGAAAGTCAAGCTCAATCATGTTGGGTGATTGTCGGGGTACTAATCCACGAGCACCTATGGGACCGGCGGACCGAGTCCCTTTCAGTTCGGCGGGGGCGAGGGTCGCACGAAGAGAGGATCGAGGCGAAGCACACGAGTAGGTTACCCAGGTTCGGGCCGCACAGATGCGTAAAACCCTACTCCTGCTTTGTGGTTTTGTATTGAGTTCTTGCTCGGGAGCGCGGAGTGCTACAGTACACCCCAGTAGCTAACGAGACCGAGCGTGAGTGTTCTCTCCCTTCCTCTACGTTGCGCACGGGCCTCCTTTTATATGCTCAAGGGGTCACCTACAGGTGGCAACGTAGACAAGGGTAAAAATGGAAAGGTGGTGCGGTTGGTACAACTACCTGCTATAGTGTATCATACCTAACCCTGATGGCAGGGGACAAGGGCATTAAATGCCCGTATGCGTCGCCTAAATAGTGCAAAAGGGACCGTCAAGGACGCCACCGCTCGCCACGGTGGCGATCTTGTCAGCGTCGCTTGCCACCGCGCGCCGCTGGCTGCACAGCCTCCCGCCACGTACGCCTGGAAGGGTCCCAGAGCGACACGTTGGTGGAAGTGCTGGAGCGCGGGCACGGAGTGGTGGCTTGCCGCAGCAAGCGCCTTGCCGTGGTCATTGTCTTGTCGCGTCCGGGAGCTTGTCGCTCACCGGGCCTTGCCGGGACGCGTGGCGCATCGCGGCAAGTTCCTTGAGATGCCTTGGTTGGCCTTCCCGGCAAGCTCCTCTTGCCGGGGTCTTGTCTCCTTGGCTTGGATACTTTGTCATGCCCTGGTTGGCCTTCCCGGCAAGCTCCTCTTGCCGGGGTCTTGTCTCCTTGGCTTGGATACTTTGTTCTTGAATATCTCCAAAGGAACCACGGAGGATCTTGGCGGTCACCCGGCAAGCCTTGCTGCGGGATGCTGCGACTGCCCGTGCACAAGTTCGGGATACTAGGGTACCCCTACTCTAGTACACCGATAGGAGCCCCCGGGCCTGGGCCGTACACGGTGCCGAGCGCTGTTGGGCCAGGCCCAAAACAGGGCACGGGCACGCGCGGCCTGGGTTACGCCATATCTCTCCCCGTATCCACCGCGCCCTCCCCGAACGGCACGCGTTGAATGCGGCGTCGTGGGAGAGATCGTGGGTGGTTTCTTTATTCGGAAAGGCAGAACGTCCGCCCCCTTCCTCTTTATTAGCAGGGGAAACATGGGTAGTTCGCCCATTCGCCGGTTACTACTCCAATCTCAGAAATCTCTGCCGGCCCCTCGTCTTTCCAAAGTTGAAAGAGAGCAGCGCCCCGCCCCCCATCGCCACCAGCACCACCAACGCCGTCGACCTCCTCCACCACATCCGCCATGGCTCCGAGAGCCGACAAGGGGAAGGTTGTGAAGTCGACCGAGGCGCAGCGGCTTGTGGCGCTGCGAAAGGAGCGGGCAATCTTCCCCCCCCCCCAAGCTCGCCGCGAGGGAGCTGAGGGAGAATTACTACCTCTTCTGGTCGACGGAGACGCGAGCGCATCCGCGCACGAAGGTACTTCCAGCCGCCGCTTGGAAAATGGCTCCAAACGGATATCCCTTCTTCGCCTTGTTCTTCTACTGCGGGCTCTGCCCGCCTTTCTTTGAGTTTTTCTGCGATATTATGAACACCTACGGGTTCCACCTCCTTGACTTCACCCCCAATGCTGTTCTGACCATGGCAGTTTTCGCACATCTCTGCGAAAACTTTGTCGGAGTCCATCCCAATGTAGCCCTTTTTCGCCACTTCTTTATGCCCCGATTAGAGAGAGGAGAGCCTTTATCCGGCGGAATCGCCTGGATCTCAAGGGCCAGCAAGAAGGACACTTATCTGGAGGGAGAGTTCCACGGCAAGTTTGAGGAATGGAGAGCAGACTGGTGCTGGATTGTCGAGGAGAACCCGCAGCCGTTTACCGCCCGGCACCAAGCCCCAGTAGCACGCGGCAGCGATTGAAGTGACGTGGCCCCGGAAGACGATAGGCTGAAGATTGCCGTCACCCGGATCCTACGCCTCAGGCTTGCCGGGCTCACTGTAGGCGCTGTTGGCGCAAATTTTCTTCATCGCCGCATCGCCCCCCTGCAGGAACGGGGGAGACCCGCCTGGGAATTCAAGAATGCGGCGGATATCATGAGGCTGCGTCCGGGCCTCAACTTCAACTTCACTGTTCTGGAGCTTAACGCGATGCTCCAGGAGCTGTTCAAGTACGACCCTCAACATCCCAAAGTGTTCAGGTTGCCGCAGGGTGTCGTTCCGCTGTGCAACAACTCCGCGCTCGATCGCATCCATGCAATGATGCCGCTGTGCGATTCGCATGGAATTGTCCCAACTTGGCAAGAGCCTGCAGACAACGTCGTGCAGGAGTTTTTTGACGGCTTGGTAGAAGTGCCGGTCCGCTCCGACGAAAAGGATATTCTCACCCGCGACACCACTGATGCGGAGATGACACGCATCGCCACTAGGCTGGAAGAGGCGGCGGCAGCCGCAGCCGCGGGCGAATTTGGATTCATCGTGGAGGAGGCAGATGCAGTAGAGGCGGCAAGCCGTGCCGAGCGAGAGGAGCCCGTCGGCGAGAAAGAACTTGCCGGGCACGGCGTCGAGTCGAACGAGCCCGCCGAGGATACGAACTGCTCGCTGGAGATCAACTCCTCTTCCTCCTCATCTTCAGGCAGCTCGCCGCAAGCAGAGCCTCCATCCCCACCAAGAAGGCGTCTCCGCAAGGCCGGGGACGTAGCGGAGCGATGGGCGAGTCAACAGCCGCCACGCCGCGCGACACGCTCCACCGCGGCAAGCACTGTTACTGCGGGAGCACCTCACGCTGCTGCGGCAACTGGAGCGGGGTCCACCCGGACCACCGCTTCTGCTCCTGCCGCTTCTCACGCCGCGGCGGCAGCCGGAGCGGGGTCGTCTTAGACCACCGCCACTGTTCCCGCCAAGCAGCCAAGGGAAACTACTCCTCCGCCTCCTCGCGCCGGACGTGAACCG
This sequence comes from Triticum dicoccoides, assembly GCF_002162155.2. NCBI lineage: Eukaryota > Viridiplantae > Streptophyta > Magnoliopsida > Poales > Poaceae > Triticum > Triticum dicoccoides. The sequence goes on from NC_041386.1 coordinate 590,184,828, forward strand.
GACTTTGACTTCTCCGCGTTCAGCTCCGACGAGGAAGAAGAAGAGTAAGATTCTCTTGTTGTACTTGTAGTTCTTCAATTCTTGCTGTTTTGTCTTGTATCTCATTTGCTTTACTCTGAACTTATTCCTTTTTAGGACTCTGGCCCAGAGAGCAGCGAAGAGGGCCAAGGTCCCGGTGATTATCATCGAGGACGAACCCACCGCGACAGCAGAGGGTGCGTCCGAGACAACCTTGCCGAACCCGGCAGCTGTTCTCCAGAGAAGCCCCCAGCGTAAGCATATGGTTCACTTTCCGCCGTTAGGCGCGCATGGATATTCTTTCTTTGCTGACATCTGACTGTTGGTTTGTGTAGGAGCAGAGCAGCCCCACCAGGAGTGCCCGGAGGCCGCCCCCGAAATGCCAAGGGAGAGTCCTCCGGCAAGGGAGAGTTCTCCGGCAAGGGAGAAGTCTCCGGCAAGGGAGAGTTCCCTGGCAAGGGACAGCACCAGCGGCCCTCCAGCGGCGAAGGCCACGACTGCAGAACTCGGTTCAGGTAATCCTCTCGCTTCAAAACTTCCCTTGGGTTCTTCTTCTTTTGATCTTCTTTTTGGATATTTGCTTGACTTTTCTCACTTTTCCGGCCATCAGACCCATCTGCTGCGGAGCCAATGGAGACCGAGGTTGCTGCCGACGACGCCTCTGCCACTGAAGAAGCAGCCGGCACTGATGATCCTGCCGGCGACGAGGCCGCCAAAGCTGCCGCCGCAGCAGCTGGCGAGGGGTCTGGCGATCGCACTGACGGCCCTGAGGCTGTAGGAGCGCCAGGCGCTACGTCGACCGCCGACCCGTCCGCCGCTGCCGCAGCGCCAGGCTCCGAAGAGCCCCAGCCAGGCGTCTACTTGAAGGCCGGCCGATGGCGTCTTCATCAACCTCCCCTGGGCGTCAAGCTCCAGGGCGCCGGTTGAGGGAGAGAGCTTTGATGGAGAGGTGCTCGCCTCCGCTGGGCTGACGCTAGTTGATGCGCCGAGCAGCAGCAGCGGCGAGCCTAAGGTGAAGCGGCTGCTGTGGAAGCTGTTGTCGCTCTACCGCGCGCGGCAAGCCAAGCTGGAATCCCGCGAGGCGCTTGTCGAGAAGGCGGGAGCGGACATCAAGAAGCGTGCGGAGGAGCTCCGGGGTCTCAACCAAGAAGCTCTCCGGTCCCTGGCAGAGGAGCGGGAGCAACTCGCCGAAGAGCAGAAGGCCTTCTTCCTCGAGAAGGCCGAAGTTGAAGAGCAACAGTGGATTGCCGCTGAGAAGCTGTCTGCACAGGAGGGCGAGCTGGTGCAGTGGAAGGTCAACCTTGACGCCCACGAGGAGGAGCTTGCCGCGCGCGAGCGAACATTTGGCGGAGCCCTCAAGCAAGCGGAGGATGCTGCCGCAGCTGCCGAGGCCGCCAAGAAGGAGTTGGAGATGAAGGTGGCACAGCTGGAGGCCGATCTCAAGGCAAGCGGTGAGGAGCTTAGCGCCGCCAAGGACTCCAACGCGGATCTTGAGTTGAAGCTGACCACTTTGACCAAGACGCTGGACGGCGCCAGGGAGCAGGAGGTGGCCTTGAAGGAGGAGATCAAGGCCGACAAGGTGCTGCTGGAGAGTGCTGCCGCCGCCCAGAATGCTTTTAGGGAGAATGTGGAGCACTGGACGGAGAGTATCGTGAGTGCTGCCGCAGATATCGACAGGGAGCTGGCGCAGCTGGGGGTGGAGGATCTCGGGTATCCCTCTGATGAGAACCTCCAACCCAGCGCCAAGCTCACCTTGTTCTTCAAAGGCATGGCGACGGCCCTCCAGCGGCTCCGGGAGAAGATCCCAAAGCAGCTGGCCGATGAGTCGCGCAAGATCTGCGCGGGAGCTCTTCAAAAGGTGTTGGTGAAGGTGGCCTTCCGCAACCCGGGCCTCAACCTCGCCAACGTCCACAAGACCTTGCCGCCGGATGCTGATCTGGAGGCGCTCAAGACCCTTGTCGCACCCATTGTGGACAAGGTGAGCGGGATCAAGAGGATTGAGGGCGATTGCGTAGACTAGGCCGCCCGTTTTCTTCTTTTCTTGTCACTGCTGGTCATGTTATGAGAACAATCTGTTAGAGCCGCGACAAGCTACCATGTAATATAACTCTATTCTGGGTAATGATTGCAATGTTATTCCCTTTACTTGATTCCTCCCTTTGTATGTTTTCGCCCTACGCTTTTAGGGAACTTGCCGGTGCATGCACCTTAGCCGCGAGCGTTGAGTGCGGGACGTCAGCAGCCTGCTGGCGGTGCCGCTACCGACAAGAAACCTTGTCGCGACTAGTCGCAGCTCACTTAAGTTGTTGAGCGGACTCGAAACAAAGTAAGGGCGCAACTAGCCACGAGTTGGTTCCTCCGCGCACAGGTTTTCCATACAAAGTGCGGTCGTTCAAGGGAGATAACTTAAAAATTAAAAAATCTGATTGTTCAAACTTTGGCAACTTAGCTTTTCTTTTGTTTGCTTCCCGGTAAGGCAAAACTTTCTTGAACGACGCCTAGTCCATACCATTATCTTCTCCTTCCCCCCCCCCCCGGCAAACTTGTGGGCGAGGGAACCTTCCTTTCCTTGAGAAAAAAAGAAAGAAGAGAAAATAAAGATATGGAGCCTTACGGCTCGTTATTGCTTACCGGGGAGTAGGTGCTGCACAAAGTGTCAGATCACATATGCAAAATATAGAAAGCATGAAATTGACAAGATGTGCGGAGCATATGAGCTTTACTTATGCACGGGGTCTGCGCCCGGCTTTGTACAAAGGATTACATGCAACAGCGGCAAGACTTGTACAAAAGGTGGTTGCCGGAACAGGTTCCGGCAACCGCGCCTTACGGGTAAAACTTATGAAGATGCTCAATGTTCCAGGAATTGCTCACCGGAATGCTATCTTCGGTCTCAAGGCGGACAGCGCCAGGCCTAGTGACTCATTTCACCCGGTAAGGGCCTTCCCACTTCGGCGTCAACTTGTTGGAATTTTTGGCGGACTGAACACGCCGAAGAACAAGGTCGCCTTCCTTGAGACTTCTGGCGTTAACTTTGCGGCTACGGTAGTGGCGCAAAGCTTGCTGGTAGCGAGCAGCTCGTACAGCAGCCTGAAGATGGACTTCCTCAAGGAGTAGCGCGTCATCTTGCCGCAGCTGCTCTTGCTCAAGCTCATCATAAGCGAGCACTCGAGGTGACCCGTATACGAGTTCCGTGGGGAGAACTGCCTCTGCTCCATAGACTAGAGCGAAAGGTGTCTGGCCAGTGGCTCGATTTGGCATCGTCCTGATCGACCAAAGAACCACCGGCAGCTCCTCGATCCAGTTTCTTCCGCACTTGTGCAGCCTGTCGAAAGTCCTGGTCTTGAGCCCACGCAGCACTTCAGCATTTTCCCTCTCCGCTTGACCGTTGCTTCTCGGGTGAGCAACAGAAGCGAAGCAAACCTTGGCGCCAAGATCTTGGACGTACTGCATGAAGGTGCGGCTCGTGAATTGCATACTGTTGTCGGTGATTATCCTGTTAGGGATCCCGAAGCGGCAGACAATCGACCTGAAGAACTTGACTGCTGACTGTGCTGTCACCTTCCTCACTGCTTCCACTTCCGGCCACTTTGTGAACTTGTCGATTGCAACGTACAAGTACTCAAAGCCCCCGACTGCTCGGGGAAAGGGGCCGAGGATGTCGAGCCCCCAGACCGAAAATGGCCAGGATAAAGGGATCGTCTGGAGAGCTTGAGCTGGTTGGTGTATCTGCTTGGAATGGAACTGGCACGCTTCACACTTGGTTACTTGTGCAGTTGCATCCTGGAGGGCTGTCGGCCAAAAGAAACCTTGCCGGAATGCTTTGCCGGCAAGTGCTCTTGCGCCAATGTGGTGACCACATATGCCTCCATGTATCTCTGCCAACATCTTTTGTCCGTCTTCCCGGTGAATACACTTCAATTTCACACCGTTGAGTCTTCTTCTGTACAGTGTCTTGTCGACAAACTGGTACATACTTGACTGCCGGGCTACTCTTTCCTCTTCTTCTTGCTCTTCGGAAAGTTCTCCTATCTGAAGGAAACGGACAATCTGTTGTGTCCATGCTGGAGCTTGTGGCTCGACAACAAGGACTAAAGGCAAATCTGCTGCTGCGGGAACATCCGCTTCTACGGCGAGAACCTTCGGCTCTGCCGGAGCTTGACGTTCCCCGGCAAGCTTGCCGGAGCAAAGCTTGTCGGGAGCTTCTGCTTCAACGGAACAAACCCTAGGGCTTGCCGGAGCAGACTGCTCCTCAGCGCTCTTGGTGTTGATCTTGGGGACCTTCTTGGCGGCGGCTTCGGGAAGCTCTGCCGGAAAATAGTCACCAGAAATCAACTTCCTCTTCTTTCTCTGTCCAGTTGATGGCGTTACAGACGGTTGAGTCAGCTTGAGCACAAAGATCCCTGGTTCCATAGGTAACTTAAGTGCGGGGCACTTTGATAGGCCGTCGGCAATGGCGTTCTGAGCTCTTGGAACATGCTCCATCTGTAGGCCGTCAAAGTGCTCTTCTAGCTTTCTCACTTCGTCGACGTAGGCTTCCATCAACGGACTCTGATAGCTCTTGTTCACTTGGCGGACGACAAGCTGCGAGTCACCCCTGACAATGAGCTCTTGATCCCAAGGTCTGCCGCGATCCTGAGACCGGCAAGCAAGCCTTCATACTCTGTAGTATTGTTTGTTGCTTGCTCCTTGGGAAAGTGCATCTGGACTACGTACTTGAGGTGCTCTCCGGTGGGTGCGACAAGCAGCACGCCAGCGCCGGCACCTTGCAGCGAAAAGGCACCATCAAAGTACATCAGCCACTCTTTGCTTGCTTCCTCGACAGGGATGCTCGTTTCTGGAATTTCTTCATCTGGTGTTGGCATCCATTCTGCTATGAATTCTGCCAATGCTCTGCTTTGGATAGTTGAAGTACTCTCAAACTTGAGGCCAAAGCTTGACAGTTCCAGTGCCGACTCAACAATCCTGCCTGTCGCTTCTACATTCTGTAGTATCCTCTTCAGCGGAAAACGAGTGACAACTGTGATCTCATGTGCTTGGAAGTAATGGTGCAGCTTTCTCGAGGCCATGAGAAGGCCGAAAAGCAATTTCTGCACACCAGAGTACCTTGACCTAGCCCCCTGCAGAAGGGAACTGACAAAGTAAACTGGGCGCTGTACCATTCTCTTCTGTATCTCCTCGCGCGTCTGCGCAGATCCATCCTTGTCGGGACTAGAGCTTGTCGGGGAAGCCCCCTGCTTTTCGCTGGGTGCGCCTGCCGTGGTTGCTGGCTCGTCATCTGCCTCCCTCTCTGCTACTAACGCAGCACTAACCACTTGATTGGTTGCCGCTATATACAGCAGCAACTTCTCTTGTGGCTTAGGTGCGACAAGTGTTGGAGCGGAGGACATGTATCTCTTCAAGTCTTGCAGTGCAGCCTCCACTTCCGGAGTCCATTTCATTGGACCTGCCTTTTTCAATATTTTGAAAAACGGCAGGGCACGCTCAGCAGACCTAGAGATAAACCTGCTGAGAGCAGCCACGTAATCGGCAAGTCTTTGTACATCCTTGACGCGCTTTGGTGCTTCAATCTGCTCATTGGCCTTGATCTTGTCGGGATTGGCTTTGATTCCCCGCTGAGACACGAAGAACCCGAGAATCTTGCCGGAGGGGACTCCAAACACACACTTCTCGGGGTTGAGCTTGAGGCTGATCTTGCGCAGATTTGCAAAGGTCTCATCTAAATCTTGAATTAGAGTTGCCTTGTTCTTGCTCTTGACCACTATGTCATCCATGCAGGCTTCCACATTTCTGTGTATTTGTGGCTCAAGAGCAACATGGACTACTCTTGCAAGTGTTGAACCAGCATTTTTTAAACCGAAAGGCATCCGTATAAAACAGTACGTGCCACATGGAGTGCTGAATGCGGTCTTCTCCTCATCCTCTTCTGCCATGAAGATTTGATGGTATCCTGAGTATGCGTCAAGAAATGAAAGCAAGTCACATCCGGCCGTGGAGTCAACAATCTGGTCAATGCGCAGCAAAGGAAATGGGTCTTTGGGACAAGCTTTGTTAACATCGGTAAAGTCGATACAAAGTCTCCATTTCCCGTTCGCCTTGCGCACGACTACAGGATTGGCCAACCATGTAGGATGGAGCACTCCTCTGACAAGGCATGCTGCTTCCAACTTCTTGATCTCTTCTGTGATGAATTCTTGGCGCTCCACTGCTTGTTTCCTGACCTTCTGCTTGACGGTCCGCGCATGAGGACAAATGGCAAGATGGTGCTCAATTACTTTCCTGGGAACACCGGGGATGTCAGACGGTTGCCACGCAAACACGTCGACATTCGCCTGCAGGAAAGCAATGAGCGCGCTTTCCTATTTAGGGTCGAGAGTGGCACTGATGGTGAAGGTACCACCAGTGCCGTCCTCCTTGGCGGACACCTTCTTGGTGTCTGGCGGAGCTGCCATTGTCTTCTTACACTTGTCGGTGGAGCTCGATGGTGCATCCTCGACGGCAGCGCAGCACTCCGAAGAGGTGCGCTTGCCGGAGTGGGCATCAGAACTCTTGCCGGACTTGGTCTTCTTCTTCCCCCCGGGAGCTTCAACGGCAGGTGACTTGCGATCTGTTGCGGCTGCCACTTCCCGGTAGATCTTGTCGGCGCAGATAAGAGCATCCTTCTTGTCTCCAGGGACAGAGATGATGCTTATCGGGCCTGGCATCTTCAGCATGTTGTATGCGTAGTGAGAGGCTGCCATGAACTTGGCGAGTGCTGGACGGCCGAGTATCCCATTGTAAGGCAACGGAAAATCGGCAACGTCGAAAGTGACCCTCTCAGTCCTGAAGTTCACCTTGCTGCCAAATGTTACTGGCAACGTGACCTTCCCCTTCGGCTTGCTCCTTCCTGGGTTGATTCCTTGGAATGTGCCGGTCCCTTCAAGCTCGCTGTTAGGGATCTGGAGTTTCTGGAGTACAGCGGAGGAGATCAGGTTCAAGCCGGCCCCGCCGTCAACTAGCATCTTAGTGACCTTGAGGTTGCGGATAGTTGGTGAAACCAACATCGGCAAGCACCCGACTGCAGTTGTGCGATCAGGGTGGTCCTCAATATCAAAGATGATAGGCGTGCTAGAGCATTTCACAGGCTTGCGTGACTCGACAGGTGGTTCCGCCGCATTGACTTCCCGCACCCACTGCTTGAGTTGGCGGTGCGAAGTATGCAGAGAAGCACCGCCGTCAACGCACAAGACCTCTGTGGCTTTCTGGAACTCCTTCTCACTGGTCTCGACATCATCCATGTCTTCGTCGTCGTCATCATCTTCATCCTTGTCGCGGCCGTGGGGAGGTCTGTCTCCTTGCCGCTGCTTGGCCTTGCCGCGGCGTCCTCCCCGGCCGGCGCGCTTCTTGCCGGATTCTCCAGCGCCTCCTTGGGCCCTCTCCTTGTCGCGTCGCTCGTATTCAACCTTTTGCTGCTGGACAAGCTGCTTGACCTTCTTGCAGCTCTGGAGGTCATGGCCCTTGGTGTGGTGGATCTGGCAGTACTGCTTGTCGGTGCCGTCCTGCTTGTCGGTGACCACCACAGTCTGGCAGTTGGTGCATGCGGCAATATCCTTGCCGGAGCTACCAGCTTTGGCTTTCTTGGCGCCACCTTCGTTGCTGGACTGCTCAATGACTAGCACATCTTTGCCTTTCTTCTTCCTGTTGTTCCGCCGCCGGTTTTTCTTTGCCGGGGCAGCATCCTCGCTGTCAGATCCTCCCACTCCTGTATTCTCTCCGGGGAGTTTCCTCCCTTCCTCAGCACGTGCACACTTGTCGGCCAGGGCATACAGCTCACTGACGTCTCGGATCTTGCACATCGCCATCTCCTCCCGCATCCTGCGCGTTACGCACGTTCTGATGGAACGCGCTGATGACCGCGGCAGGGTGGACATCTGGGATGTTGTGCTGTACACGGCTGAATCTCTGAATGTACTTGCGCAGGGGCTCTCCTTCCTTCTGGGCGAGCTGATGAAGGTCACTCTCTTGGCCATGGGGTTTGTGGCCGCCTGTAAAGGCGCCGACAAACTGATGGCATAGGTCTGCCCAGGAGGATATGGAGTCATCCGGCAAGTGCATGAGCTAGGACCTGACGTTGGGCTTGAGCACCAGCGGGAAGTAGTTGGCAAGGATCTTGTCGTCCCGCCCCCCGGCAGCCTGCACCGCGATGGTGTAGTTGCTGAGGAACTCCGACGGATGCGACTTGTCGTCGTGCTTCTCTGGTACGTCTGGCTTGAAATACTTCATGCTGGGCCACTGGACTTGCCGCAGCTCACGAGTAAACGTAGGGCAACCTACAGCGTACGACAAGTCGCCTGGTTCCCCTAGCGCATGCATGTCGATAGAGGGCCCAGCGCGCTGGTCCGATTGACGTCGCGCTTCTCTTTGGCGCTCGATGTGAGTACGAGCGTCTTCTTGCTGTCGTTCGTGAAGAACTTGGCGCTGATCGCGACGAGCTCGTGGATCTGATGGCGCGGTGGAGTCGCTGTCGAGGTGGATCCGGTGAGTCGGTGATCTTGGCCTTTGGGGCGGAGAGTGCATAGTGGTTGCACCCCCACTGGTCTTGTCGCCACCGGCTCGTGCCTGGCTGACTTGCCGCGGCTGCGACGTGCTCGGCTGCCTTTGAGTGTCGCCTTTGGCGAAGCCGATGAGACTCTGAATGGTGGCCCTCCAGTCGCCGATCTTGTCTGCTGTTGGAGGTTAGTCCAGGAGCAGTTGAGCTCGCGCCAAAGCTTCTGCTGGAGTGGCGGGTGGCGGTGGCGAACGGTGCGAGGAGCGGGATATGCTCGGACTTCTAACTATGTTAGAAGGAGCAGTATCCCGTCCAGGCGACCATGCCTCGCTCGTGCCAGCATGGTGGCGTGCATGCTGGTCTTGAGCACTCCGAGATCCACCAGCTCAATCTTGGTCCAGCAAACGCATGGTACCATGAGTACCATGACGCTGCCGGTCCCGTGCCTCCTGAGATGGGCGTGGTGCATGTACGGACGCCGAGGTCTTGGAGTGCGCCCGGTCGTTGTGGGAGCCGGCTAAGCCGCCGATGGGCAACGCAGCCTTGTCCTTGGACCTGGCAGCACAGTGAGCTCCCTCGTCGACGCCCGTTCTTCCGCAGGCGTCTGCCCCATCAGCCATTTGCTCCGGCGGTGGTGGGTTCGGCGCGGATGGAGCAGCCGCCTCTGAAGCCTTCTTCTTCGGCGGCATGTCGATGAAGATGATGAAGATCTAGCTCGTGTGAACGCCGGATCTGGTTCACACAACCTCGACGCCCCTACCTGGCGCGCCAAAGATGTCGGGGTACTAATCCACGAGCACCTATGGGACTGGCGGACCGAATCCCTTTCGGTTCGGCGGGGGCGAGGGTCGCACGAAGAGCGGATCGAGGCGAAGCACACGAGCAGTTTACCCAGGTTCGGGCCGCACGGATGTGTAAAACCCTACTCCTACTTTGTGGTTTGTATTGAGTTCTTGCTCGGGAGCGCGGAGTGCTACAGTACACCCCAGCAGCTAACGAGACCGAGCGTGAGTGTTCTCTCCCTTCCTCTACGTTGCGCACGGGCCTCCTTTTATATGCTCAAGGGGTCACCGACAGGTGGCAACGTAGACAAGGGTAAAAATGGAAAGGTGTTGCGGTTGGTACAACTACCTGCTACAGTGTATCATACCTAACCCTAACGGCAGGGGACAAGGGCATTAAATGGCCGTCTGCGTCGCCTAAATAGTGCAAAAGGGACCGTCAGGGACGCCACCGCTCGCCATGGTGGCAATCTTGTCAGCGCCGCTTGCCACCGCGCGCCGCTGGCTGCACAGCCTCCCGCCACGTACGCCTGGAAGGGTCCCAGAGCGACACGTTGGTGGAAGTGCTGGAGCGCGGGCACGGAGTGGTGGCTTGCTGCGGCAAGCGCCTTTCCGTGGTCGTTGTCTTATCGCGTCCGGGAGCTTGTTGCTCACCGGGCCTTGCCGGGACGCGTGGTGCATCGTGGCAAGTTCCTTGAGATGCCTTGGTTGGCCTTCCCGGCAAGCTCCTCTTACCGGGGTCTTGTCTCCTTGGCTTGGATACTTTGTCATGCCTTGGTTGGCCTTCCCGGCAAGCTCCTCTTGCCGGGGTCTTGTCTCCTTGGCTTGGATACTTTGTTCTTGAATGGCTCCAAAGGAACCACGGAGGATCTTGGCGGTCACCCGGCAAGCCTTGCCGCGGGATGCTGCGACTGCCCGTGCACAAGTTCGGGATACTAGGGTACCCCTACTCTAGTACACCGACAGTGATCCAAGACAATATAATTTATCTCAGATGTAAGAAAACATAACCCATTATGTTGTCTTCCTTGTCCAACATCAAGTCTTTAGCATGTCATATTTTAATGAGTGCTCACAATCATAAAAGATGTCCAAGATAGTATATTTATATGTGAAGACCTCTCTTTCTTTATTACTTCCTATTAATTGCAACGATGACCAAAACTATGTTTGCAACTCTCAACAACTTTTATTCATCATGCTTTGCATATGTGATCTCATTGCTCTCCATAAGATCCATATGATCTCTTTGTTTCTTTTTATTCTTTCTCTTTTCTTCACTTTAAGATCATGGCAAAATAATCAGGCCCTTGACTCAACACTAATCTTTATTATATATAGCTCATGGACTCGATTACATAGAAGGATCATAAAGCAAAACTCACAACTAGATCATACTAAAAACTTTCATTCTACTAGATCAAAATATTATCAAAAGGGTCGAACTAAGAAAAGCGGTAAAGATAAAAGTGATGGTGATACGATATCGGGGCACTCCCCCGAGCTTGGCAGTTGCCAAGGGGAGTGCCCATACCAGATACTCAGTTCTTCTTTGTTGGTGAAGAAGGTAATGGTTTTGTTGATGGCGTAGGCTTTTCGTCCTTCTTCCAAGGCATAGGCTTACCATCATAGAAGGATGATCGAGTTTCCTGAAACCTCAAATCTGCAACCAAACTTATCCTATTGAATCTATATTCATACTCACAGTTTTGATTTTGCAGGTCATAGATCTGGGCTTGGTGTTGGGGAACGTAGTAATTTCAAAAAAAATTCTACACACACGCATGATCATGGTGATGCATAGCAACGAGAGGGGAGAGTGTTGTCTACATACCCTTGTAGACCATTCGCGGAAGCGTTATATCAACGCGTTTGATGTAGTCGTACGTCTTCATGATCCGAACGATCCAAGTACCGAAAGCATGGAACCTCCAAGTTCTGCACACGTTTGGCTCGGTGATGTCCTCACCTTCTCGATCCAGCAAGAGGGGCTAACTAGTAGATGAGTTCCGGCAGCACGACGGCTGGTGACGGTGTTGGTGAAGAACAATCTCCGTAGGGCTTCGCCTAAGCACTACGAAAACTATGACAGAGGATAAACTAGAGGGGACGGGGTTGCTGAACACGGCTTGGTGTTTCTTGATGTGTCTTTGGTGCTAGCCCTGCCCCTCTATTTATATGTTGAGCCCTGGGGTCAAAACTTGGAGCAAAAGCCTCCTCAAAGTCGGTTTTGAACGAAAGGCAAGAGTCCCACTCGGACTCCAGGACCAAATGCCACAATCCCTGTGGTCTAGCCCAGACGCCAGGGTCTCTGGCATTTGGCCCCCTGGCCTCAGCAAAATTCCTTTTGCACCGACTTATAGCCCATGGGCCAGACCCCTTGGCCAAACCATATCATCCAATATATGAATCTTTACCTCCGGACCATTCCGGAGCTCCTCGTCATGTCCGTGATCTCATCCGGGACTCTGAACAACATTCAGTCACCAACATACATAACTCATATAATACTATATCATTAACGAACGTTAGCGTGCGGACCCTACGGGTTCGAGAACTATGTAGACATGACCGAGACACCTCTCTGGTCAATAACCAATAGCGGGACCTGGATGCCCATATTGGCTCCTACATATTCTATGAAGATCTTTATCGGTCTGACCGTATAACAACATACATTGTTCCCTTTGTCATTGGTATGTTACTTGCCCGAGATTCGATCGTCGGTATCTCAATACCTAGTTCAATCTCGCTACCGGCAAGTACCTTTACTCGTTCTGTAATACATCATCCCGCAACTAACTCATTAGTTGCAATGCTTGCAAGCTTATAGTGATGTGCATTACCGAGTGGGCCCAGAGATACCTCTCCGACAATCAGAGTGACAAATCCTAATCTCGAAATACGCCAACCCAACAAGTACCTTCGAAGACACCTGTAGAGCACCTTTATAATCACCTAGTTACATTGTGACGTTTGGTGGCACACAAAGTGTTCCTCCGGTAAATGGGGGTTGCATAATCTCATAGTCATAGGAACATGTATAAGTCATGAAGAAAGCAATAGCAGAATACTAAACGATCGTGTGCTAAGCTAACAGAATGGGCATGTCAATCACATCATTCTCGTAATGATGTGACCCCGTTAATCAAATGACAACTCATGTCTATGGTTAGGAAACATAACCATCTTTGATCAACGAGCTAGTCAAGTAGAGGCATACTAGTGACAATCTGTTTGTCTATGTATTCACACATGTATTATGTTTCGGGTTAATACAATTCTAGCATGAATAATAAACATTTATCATGATATAAGGAAATAAATAATAACTTTATTATTGCCTCTAGGGCATATTTCCTTCAGTCTTCCACTTGCACTAGAGTCAATAATCTAGTTCACATCGCCATGTGATTTAATACCAATAGTCCACATCACCATGTGATTAGCACCCATAGTTCACATCGACATGTGACCAACACCCAAAGGGTTTACTAGACTCAATAATCTAGTTCACATCGCTATGTGATTAACACCCAAAGAGTACTAAGGTGTGATCATGTTTTGCTTGTGAGAGAAGTTTAGTCAACGGGTCTGCCAGATTCAGATCTGTAAGTATTTTGCAAATTTCTATGTCAACAATGCTCTACACGGAGCTACTCTAGCTAATTGCTCCCACTTTAAATATGTATCCAGATTGAGACTTAGAGTCATCTAGATCAGTGTCAAAATTTGTGTCGGAGTAAATGACCATGGGTAGCCTAGCCGGCTCCCCCTGGCTCTTCAGAAAAATCATAGGCCGATCGAGCCTTCAAACATCCAAGACGTGGGGCCGCCTTCCCCCAGCTGGCTACCTCTCAGGCTGCACGAAGGTGGCCCAGCCTTAAAATCCTCGAGAAGAAAACCATGAGAGGGCCGGCTCCAAGAAGCCGGCCATGAGAAGGCCGACTCCAAGAAGCCGGGCCCCCAACAGGCGGACGAGATCGTGCCCTCAGAGTTTGCACCCACATAACAGCGATGAGACGGGGCGTGGCTACAGTGAAGCCTGCCACCTCCGAATCTCGGAACGCGCATGGCCACAGTGCGTCGTACGGGGCGGCCATCACCCGTCCGGCGCGACACTGTTGCCATGTTGACCATGACGTCACCCACGGCGAGCTGTCAGTACGACCCGTGGGTGACGGGCCCCCTCAGACAGGGAGATGCCTAAAGGCGGCCAGGCCTCTCCCAGTCTCCCTGGGGTATGGCCGGCTCCCAGTAGTCGGCTAGTTCACTTCCTCGAAGGAGGTGCCTCATTAAGGAGATAAGGCGAGGTAAGGCTACAGCAATAAGCCGCCCGGCGGCACTGTAGCCATGCTTACCACGACAAAGCCCTCATCACCAGCGGCGAGGCAACAGTAACCAACCTCCGACAAGACCCCCGAGCGGTGGGACCGGCCTGTCGACCAGAGGGCCGATAGCCAGCGGGGTCCACCAGTCGGCGGGCCCATCGGTCGGCGGAGAAGCAGGCTCGCGTAGACACAGACGGCTGGGGCCCGCACCCAGCCGGATTACCATTGTACCCCTGGGGGGTAGGCCTATATAAACCCCCCAGGGCACCCATGTAGGGGGACCCTTTTCCAGTAGTTTTAGACACCACATCGAGAGGAGAAGCAGGCTAGCCTTGCCCTTCTTCATCCTTTCATCGAGCAGCTCAAGGAGCCTCTTGTAGCTACTTGTCGATCTAGTGACCATGCGGAGACCCCGCAGAGCAGCAGTAGGGGTGTTATCTCCACGGAGAGCCCTGAAGCTGGGTAAGATCCGCCGGCGTGCATGTCTTCGCCGTATCCCGTTTCCAGGCACCGGCGATGTTTTGTTGGCTCCCACAATGATAAGCCACCCGTTGGCATATGTCGCACCAACCACCCGACATTTGGCGCCCACCATGGGGCCAGGTGCACCGTCGTCCGGAGACCTGTTCTGGATAGGAACCCTCTTCCTTCCCAGCGTGCGTAGCCAGCCCGGCTCGCCCGATGGCACTTGCCCCGACGTGCTGCAAGGCGTCGCCGACGCCTGCGCGGCGAGCTGCCTCGCCGATCTTCTTGGCGAGGCTCGCATCTCTGACGAGCCCGCATCCAACGCGGGCACAGGCTACCCCGAGAGCCACCTCGTCAGCCTCCTCGACCAGCTCCACGTCTCCGGCAAGCTTGCCGCGGACATGGAGTCGGTTGGCTCCACCGACCCGATGCTTGTCGACTCTGACACGGCGTCGCTTGACGCCTTCCCCTCCAACGTAGTAATCATCAACGACCCTTTTCCTCGAGCCGACAGCAGTGGCAGCGCCGTCACCGAGGTACTGGTCATCAGCCACGACGCCCTGCGCACGACACTGCACGACTTGTCTGCCCCCATCATGGCCGACGCCGACGCCGAGACACTGGAGGCGGGCCGCCTCGCCCTTGTTGCGGAGGGCCAGAAGCTAGCTACCATGAGACGCCTCACCGAGGTTCACCAGCGCGAATTCGATCGCGCCGCCTTTGGCACACCGCCTCCCGACGGGCCGAGCCGCGTCAGCATCATCAAGAAACGCGGTGCGGCTATCGCCGACGTGCTGGGAGCAGACCGCCCAGTATATGCCACACCACTCGAGAACCTACGCGCTGCCCAGGCGATCGCAGACGAGCTGAATGGACTGGGGCCCGACGAGCTCCCCTACATGACCAGACGCATCCAACAGCTTATCGACGCGGCCACGGAGCGGCATGAAGCCGGCGTCCGCGCTGAAAGTCCTCCCCCACGCCGAGAGCACGGTGCGACGTCCCGAACACCGACTGCGGGCAACACCCGCGCAAGGAAAGAAAAGGAGCCGGCTGCCAGCCGCAGTCAGACTCGAATCTCCATCGAGCGTGACGCAGAAGGCCGCCCTCGAGCTCTGGAGTGGCGGGGCGACCCTCCTCCTCCTCCGCCTTGTGGGGAGAGATATCCTACCCTGCCGCCTATCACGCATCCGACTCTCGGCGGCCGACTGGGCCGCCGCGAAGGAGTCGGCGAGAATGACGCCCGCCACCAGATCGACCGCCAGCACGATCCCTGGCTCTGGAAGAAGAAGAAGATGATGTCGGCCCGCCTTGCTTCGGCCCCCGCATCCGCGACGAGCCCTTCCCCAAAGGGTTCTCTCTCCCAAGAGACACACCCAAGTACAACGGCTCCGTGAAGCTGGAGGACTGGTTGATCGACTACTCCACTGCGGTTAGCATCGCGAACGGCAACAGGCGTGTTGCCGTGAAGTATGTCCCCTCATGCTCCAGGGCACGGCGTGCACCTGGATCAACAGCCTCAAGCCTTACAGCGTCAACAGCTGGCTGGACTTCACAGAAGCCTTCATCCGCAACTTCACCAGCACCTACAAGCGGGCTCCCAAGCCCCGGCAGCTCTCCCTGTGTTTACAAGGGCCCAATGAATCAACTCGTGACTACCTCACGCGTTGGGCCGAGCTCCGCAATTCCTGCGAAGGGGTGCACGAGGTTCAAGCTATAGAGTACTTCACCACTGGGTGCCGAGAAGGCACCCTCCTCAAGCACCGACTCCTCCGAGACGAGCCGACTACTCTCGACGAGCTGCTGGTCATAGCTGATAAATACGCTGAGGGAGTCCTGGACTAGGGGGTGTCCGGACAGCCGGACTATCATTATCCGCCGGACTCCAAGACTACGAAGATACAAGATTGAAGACTCCGGCTCGTGTCCGGATGGTACTTTCCTTGGCGTGGAAGGCAAGCTTGGCGATACGGATATGTAGATCTCCTACCATTGTAACCGACCATGTGTAACCCTAGCCTTCTCCGGTGTCTATATAAACCGGAGGGCTTTAGTTCGTAGGACAACATACATTACAACAATCATACCATAGGCTAGCTTCTAGGGTTTAGCCTCCTTGATCTTGTGGTAGATCTACTCTTGTACTACCCATATCATCAATATTAATCAAGCAGGACGTAGGGTTTTACCTCCATCGAGAGGGCCCGAACCTGGGTAAAACATTGTGTCCCTTGTCTCCTGTTACCATCCGCCTAGACGCACAGTTCGGGACCTCCTACCCGAGATCCGCCGGTTTTGACACCGACATTGGTGCTTTCATTGAGAGTTCCTCTGTGTCGTCACCGATAGGCTTGATGGCACCTTCAACCTGCAATGCTGTCCATGGTGAGACTTTTCTCCCCGGACAGATCTTCGTATTCGGCGGCTTCGCCCTGCGGTCCAATTCACTTGGCCATCTGGAGCAGATCGAAAGCTACGCCCCTGGCTGTCAGGTCAGATTTGGAAGCTTAAACTTTACGGCCGACGTCCGTGGAGACTTGATCTTCGAAGGACTTGAGCCACAGCCAAGCGCGCCGCACTGTGATGACGGGCATGATTTAGCTCTGCCACCGAACAGTGCCTTGGTGGCCGCACACGGGTCCGCTCCGACCATTGGCCCGGAGCCGATCGCCCAGATCGAGGGCCGGTGGATAGACTCCGCCCTGGGGGCTCCAACGTCCACGGCGATGGAGCCGAACACTAATCTTGTCCCCTGCGAAACTCGTGATTCCGAGGCGCCGGACTCCGAACCTCCCGCGCACCTACCAATCGATCCGGATTGGGCGCCGGTTATGGAATTCACCGCCGCGGACATCTTCCAATGCTCGCCTTTCGGCGATATCTTGAATTCACTAAAGCATCTCTCGTTATCAGGAGAGTCCTGGCAGGATTATGGCCAGGATGGTTGGGATACGGACGACGAAGAAATTCAGAGCCCACCCACCACCCACTTTGTAGCCACTGTCGACGATCTAACCGACATGCTAGACTACGACTCCGAAAACATCGACGCTATGGACGACGATGCCGGAGACGAACAGGAACCAACGCCCACAGGGCACTGGAAGGCCACCTTGTCATATGACGTATACATGGTGGATACCCCAAAAGATGGGGATGGTGAAGAAACAGCGGAGGCAGATCCCTTAAAGAAACAGCCCAAGCACCGGCGTTAGCGGCGCCGCTCTAAATCTCGCCACAGCAAGAATGGAGATTCCGGCACAGGAGATAATAATACTCCAGAGAGTGCCGAAGACAATCCCCTCCAGCAAGACTCAGCGCAGGAGGATGCAGAAGCAAGCCCTCATGAGGGGGCGGCAGACGAAGAGGTTGAGGATCATAATTATATGCCTCCCTCCGAAGACGAAGCAAGCCTCAATGATGACGAACAAGAGCGCTTCAAGCGCAGGCTTATCGCCACAGCAAACAGCCTAAAGATAAGCAGCAGCAGCTTCAAGCTGATCAGGACCTGCTGGCCGATCGATGGACCGAGGTCCTCGCGGCCAAAGAGTATAAACTCGAACGTCCCTCCAAAAGTTACCCAAAACGCAAGCTGCTCCCCCGATTAGAGGAGGAAGCATTCGTACCTCCATCACCAGCGCACGATATGGCTGACCGACCACCCCGTGGTCGTGACAGAGAGGCATCCAGGCCCCCAGCCAAGACCATACCCCGGCATCGCTCCAAAAGTACGAAGCCAAGAGGGAACACGCCGGACTTGCGAGACATATTGGAGGACAAAGCAAGGCAATCCAGATCCATCTATGGATCATGTGGGCGCCCTATGACCCACGACGAATACCATCGCGCCGGATACAATAACCCCGGCCGGGCCGAACACAGCAGACATCGCTCTCTCGTGCTGCGTAGCGATATCGCTCAATACAGGGGCGCCGCACACCCGTTATGCTTCACTGACGAAGTAATGGATCATCAGATCCCCAAAGGGTTTAAACCCGTAAACATCGAATCTTACGATGGCACAACAGACCCCGCGGTGTGGATCGAAGACTATCTTCTCCACATCCATATGGCCCGCGGCGACGATCTCCACGCCATAAAGTACCTCCCACTCAAGCTTAAATGACCAGCTCGGCATTGGCTTAACAGCTTGCCCGCAGAGTCAATTGGGTGTTGGGAAGACCTGGAGGCCGCATTCCTTGATAACTTCCAAGGCACATATGTGCGACCACCAGACGCCGATCACCTAAGCCACATCATTCAGCAGCCAGACGAATCGGCCAGACAATTCTGGACACGGTTCTTGACAAAGAAAAATCAAATCGTCGATTGTCCGGACGCAGAGGCCCTTGCAGCCTTCAAACATAACATCCGGGACGAATGGCTAGCCCGGCACCTGGGGCAGGAAAAGCCGAAATCCATGGCAGCCCTCACATCGTTAATGACCCGCTTTTGTGCGGGAGAGGACAGCTGGCTAGCCCGCAGCAACAATCTCCGTAAAAATTCTGGCAGTTCGAATACTAAGGACAACAATGGCAGGTCACGTCGAAACAAAAACAAGCGCCGAATTAACGGCGACGATAAGGAGGATACGGCAGTCAATGCCGGATTCCGAGGCCCTAAACCCGGTCAGCGGAAGAAGCCATTTAAAAGAACCACTCCGGGTCCGTCCAATCTGGACCGAATACTCGACCGCTTATGCCAGATACATGGCACCTCTGAAAAGCCAGCTAACCACACCAATAGAGATTGCTGGGTGTTCAAGCAGGCCGGCAAGTTAATTGCCGAAAACAATGACAAGGGGCTAAATAGCGACGACGAGGAAGAGACCCGGCCGCCGAACAACAAAGGACAGAAGGGTTTTCCCCCACAAGTACGGACGGTGAATATGATATACACGACCCACATACCCAAGAGGGAGAGGAAACGTGCACTAAGGGACGTCTACGCGATGGAGCCAGTCGCCCCAAAGTTCAACCCATGGTCCTCTTGTCCGATCACTTTCGATCGAAGAGACCATCCGACCAGCATACGCCATGGCGGATTCGCCGCATTGGTCTTAGACCCAATCGTCGATGGGTTCCACCTCACGAGAGTCCTGATGGACGGCGGCAGTAGCCTAAACCTGCTTTATCAGGATACAGTGCGCAAAATGGTCATAGACCCATCAAGGATTAAACCTACAAAGACAACCTTTAAAGGTGTCATACCAGGAGTGGAAGCCAACTGCACAGGCTCAGTCACACTGGAAGTGGTCTTCGGATCCCCGGATAATTTCCGGAGCGAAGAGTTAATCTTCGACATAGTCCCGTTTCGCAGCGGCTATCACGCTCTGCTCGGGCGAACCGCGTTTGCCAAATTCAACGCGGTGACGCACTATGCATACCTAAAGCTCAAGATGCCAGGCCCTCGTGGAGTCATCACGGTCAATGGGAATACGGAACGCTCCCTCCGAACGGAGGAACATACAGCGGCTCTCGCGGCAGAAGTACAAAGCAGCCTTCTAAGGCAATTCTTTAACGGCCGGATACAGCAAAGCGCGCCCGGAGCAATTCCAACCAAGACCACCTGGCGCGATCAGAGCACGCGTAGCAATGCGGCCCCAACCCTCGCCCGCGTATGATCGCAAGAATAACACTCCGCGTACATCATTACGCTTTGGAGATACCATGGGCACAGGGGAGGGGGCACGATCACAACGGACCCAGAGTGCGGTTTGACCACACCGGGGGCTCACAAATGTGCCCCTCTTTTTTTATATTATTTTTCTTCTTTTTTGTACACAGGACTCTGTTAACCAGAAGCCCTGTCCGGCGGTGAACCTGCCGAACTCATGATGCAACAGTCAGGGACTAAAGAAGGCCGCGCCGAACACTCAGGTGGTCTCAATTACGAGCATTAAATTCGATTATATACACAAAATCCGCAGCTCATCCCTGGAGGGGGACATGTTTATTTAGTCCAAATCCCTTGCTTACCGCACTATTTGTATCAGTCCGCTCTTCTAGCAGACTTTTCTTTCATTAATAATGCAGCACCTTTATGATCGCGATTGCATCACATTGTATATATATATATATATGCTCATTATATGACATCTGGCACCCGTATATTTTGGTACGGCATAATACACCGGGGGCTTACGTTCCCCACTCTATGGTGTGATAAAGTCCGAACACTTTCACAAGTGCGGCACCCCGAACTTATAGCATTATATGAATCGGCTCCGAATCATGTCTTGGGTCAATAGTTGGGTTTGCCCGGCTCCCATGTTTTGGTGCCTTACGTTCCGTTCTGTCAGCTAAGGTGGCACTGGGAGAACCACTGCGATTGCGCCCCGGTTGAGCCGGGTTAATGCCTCAGTGGAGAAAGCTAAAACTGACTGGCATGATAAGGCGAGAGACTGGTCGCTGTTCGAGAGGTTTTTTCGGGTCCTTAAAGACTCATGCCGCTTCGAGCGAAGTTCCGGATAATGTCCGATGAAGGCGTGGATAGCGCCCCGGATTCGGTCTTCCGAATACCAGGGGCTTCGCCGAAATTTAAAATTATAGAATTCTATGGCTAAGTGAGAGTGTTCAAGCATTATAAGTCCGGTTGCCTTGTTCGTCATGTTGAGCGCCTCCCTAGATGGACCCAAAAATGGGAACAAGAGTGCTCAAGTTTATCCCGAACACCCCAGCACTTGTTGCTTGGGGGCTGAAGCCAACGACTTGCCATCTCTCAGATTTTACAAATGGCCGCACAGAAGGTAATATTTTAAATTAAACAAGCGTTGCTCATGGCGCATATGAACGAAGTTTTCAGCGCACAGGATAAATAAACAGCGAGTTCACTCAAAGATTACATTTCAGGAACACTCATCTGCAATATTGCAGGCTCCCTTCAGGACAATTTTATAATACTTCTCTGGCGTGCGATACTCCTTGCCCGGCGGCGGTGGGTCCGTGAGAAGCTTCTCCGCATCCAATTTGCCCCATTGCACCTTTATGCGGGAAAGGGCCCGACGAGCGCCTTCGATACAGGCGGAGCGCTTGACTACATCCAGCCTGGGGCATGCATCCACCAGCCGCCGCACGAGGCCAAAGTAGCTACCAGGCATGGCCTGTCCAGGCCACAGCCGGACTATGAGGCCCTTCATGGCCTCCTCAGCTACCTTGTGGAGTTCGACCAGCTGCTTCAGCTGGTCGCTTGGGGGCACCGGATGGCCGGCCTCAGTATACTGAGACCAGAAGACCTTCTCCGTCGAGCTCCCCTCCTCGCCACGATAGAATGCGGCGGCATCAGACGCACTATGCGGCAGATCTGCAAATGCCCCTGGAGAGCTCCGAATGCGGGTAAGTGTCAGGTAGTTCACATTAACATGCCTGCTTTGCATGAAAAACGCCTTACCCGCCGCTATCTTCTTTATGTCCTCAACCTCCTGAAGGGCCTTACGGGCCTCGGCCTTGGCGGACTTGGCACTTTCGAGAGCCGAGGCAAGCTCGGACTCTCGAGTCTTGGAGTCACGCTCCCAACTCTCATGTTTTTCCATGAGAACCTGGAGCTCTTGCCGAACTTCCGCCACCCGTGCCTCTTGCTTTTCTCGCTCAGCCCATTCCGCGGCCGCACTGCGTTCGGCCGCGGACACAGCATCCCTCAGGGCTGCCACCTCGTTAGTGGCCCCTGCAATACACATATTATCCTTGTTAATTTTATTTGCAACCAAAATCCTTTTCGGTAAGGTACTTATTCAAAGAGGTGTTACTCACCTTCTTTTTCCTCGAGCTGCTTCTTTGCATGGCCGAGCTCTTGCTGGGACCGCTCGAGATCCTTCTTCAGCACGTCAACCTCCGCCGTTAGTGTGGCAGAGGTCAGCAGCGCAGCCTGCAAACCCATATTGACATATTTTAGGCAACCCTGCGTATATCTTGTTAAAGATCCTTAGTCCGGCTTTTCTTTCCGAACACCGAACTAAGCATCAGGGGCTACTGTCTATGCGGTATTACATTACATAATTTTAACTTCTTACCTCAAAGCCTGTTAAAAGGCTGCTGCAGGCTTCGGTCAGCCCACTCTTAGCGAGCTGAACCTTCTCAATCACCGCACTCATGATAGTGCGGTGTTCTTCCTCGATGGAAGCGCATTTAAGCGCCTCCAACAGGTTATCCGGTGCCTCCAGTTGGACGGAGGCCGCCGGCATCATGGTCCTGCCCTTCTTTCGAAGGGGCCGCTTGCCGGACTCTGGAACCACTGCGGGTTCCGAGGTAGAGTCCGGCACGAAGTCCGGGAGGCTGCCTGACGGCGCCTCCGGAGCCTCCTCCTGATGGGTCCCTCTTTGGGATCCCACCTCGACGTCCTCGTCGGCGCGTGGGGTGCAGGCAGTCGGGATGGAATTCACATCCGACGAGGCCAATGACCCGCTTGATGAGTCGGGGAGATCATCATTGGCCGGACTACGGGCAGAATGCGGCGTTAGAAGGATACTACGCGACATAAAAGAAATTACACATCAAGGATCCGGATACTTACGATCTTGCCGGACGCCTGGCCCTTGGAGGCCACTCATCCTCACCAACGCTGATGTTGGCGAAACTGTCCGGGGGGATAGTTCTCCCCCTCTTGGACCCTTCGGCCTCCCCGATGGGGGAAGCCTTCCTTTTCTTCTCTCCCTTCTCCGGGAGAGAGTACTCCTCCTCCTCGAGGGAGGAGTCCTCGTCGTCGTCAGACGCCTGATTGCGGGAACTCTTTCGAGTCCCCGCGGCCACCTTCTTGGCCTTCTTCTCCGGCACCACGTGCGGTGCCGGAACCAGCAGCCCTGTTAAGCGGGCGTCCACTGGGTCTTCTGGCATGGGAGCCGGGCTGATGAGCAGCTTGGCCTTCTCCATCCATTCCTGTCAAAGGAAGAGGCAGAATGAAACCTCACTAGAGTCAATCTAATTATCACAAGTGTCCTGTAATGGGGTTGAATCACTTACCTCGTCAGTTGGATACTGCGAGCTGAATCCGCGGTCTTCGGTCGCGGACGCGGGGGCTTCGGCGCCCTTGAACAGCACCCTCCAGGCGCCTTCGTATGTTGTATCGAAGAGCCCGCTTAGCGCCTGGTGCTGTTCCGGATTGAACTCCCACAAATTAAATGCCCGTTCTTGGCATGGGAGGATCCGCCGGATGAGCATGACTTGGACCACGTCGTTGAGCCTGAGCCTATTGCTCACCATCTTCTTGATACATGCTCGGAGTCCCGTCACCTCCACCGGATTCCCCCACTTCAAGCCCTTCTCTTTCCAGGAGGTGAGCTGCGTGGGGATGCCAGATCTAAACTCGGGGGCCGCCGCCCATGTGGATTTGCGTGGCTCAGTGATGTAAAACCACCCCGATTGCCACCCCTTGACGGAGTCCACGAAGGTCCCTTCCAGCCAAGGGACGTTGGGCAATTTGCCCAACATGGCGCCTCCGCATTCCGCTTGCGTACCCTTCACAACCTTCGGCTTGACGTTAAAGGTCTTGAGCCACAGGCCGAAGTGGGGCCGGATGCAGAGGAAGGCCTCGCACACGACGATAAACGCCGAGATGTTGAGGATAAAGTTCGACGCCAGATCGTGGAAATCCAGGCCGTAGTAAAACATGAGCCCCCGGACAAATGGATGGAGCGGAAAGCCCAGTCCGCGGAGGAAGTGGGGGAGGAAGACGACCCTCTCATGAGGCCCGGGGGTAGGGATGAGCTGCCCCTCGTCGGGCAGCCAATGCGCGATATTGCCGGAAAGGTATCCGGCGCTGCGCAGCTTGGTGATGTCCTCCTCCTTGACGGTGGAGGCTAACCATTTACCTCCCGCTCCGGACATATTCGGAGAAGGTCGAGGCGAGATGCGCGAGCTCGGGCGTTGGAGCTTGAGTTCGCGGGGATGGATAAGCAAAGGAGGAAGAAGGCGTAGGTGAGAAGGTGAATCCTTATCCCTTATATATAGGCGGACAAAACTATGCGTCCCCCACCAGCCTGGTAAAACTCTCTTACCTCCCAAGCGCCACCATCAGTGGCGCGGTTGGGTTACCCACGCACGTATTGATGAGAATCCCAGAATAAGGGGAACACGATCTCTGCTTCGACAAGACGTGCCAAGGAAACCGCTTCGCTAAACGTGCTGAGGTGGTATAGTAATTCAAACAAAGGCCTTGTGGCGGTGTGGTGTCACGCCGCATAATACGTCAGCAGATTGAACTAAGTGTACATTTTATTCTCTCTACGGTGGAATGTGGAATTTATTTTGCAGAGCCGGACACTATCCTGGTGTTCATGATCTTCTCTGGATTATTCAAGAGAGGAACCCGCCTTGCAATGCCGAACATTATGCATGCCGGACTTATCGTCATTGAAGACTGGTTCAGGGGCTACTGAGGGAGTCCTGGACTAGGGGGTGTCCGGACAGCCGGACTATTATTATCCGCCGGACTCTAAGACTACGAAGATACAAGATTGAAGACTCCGGCTCGTGTCCGGATGGTACTTTCCTTGGCGTGGAAGGCAAGCTTGGCGATACAGATATGTAGATCTCCTACCATTGTAACCGACTCTGTGTAACCCTAGCCTTCTCCGGTGTCTATATAAACCGGAGGGCTTTAGTCCGTAGGACAACATACATTACAACAATCATACCATAGGCTAGCTTATAGAGTTTAGCCTCCTTGATCTCGTGGTAGATCTACTCTTTTACTACCCATATCATCAATATTAATCAAGCAGGACGTAGGGTTTTACCTCCATCGAGAGGGCCCGAACCTGGGTAAAACATTGTGTCCCTTGTCTCCTGTTACCATCCGCCTAGACGCATAGTTCGGGACCCCCTACCCGAGATCCGCCGGTTTTGACACCGACATACGCCACGGCCGATTCCTTAATGAAGACCGAGCTCCGAGTAGACGCCTCCGGGAAGGTGCTCGCTCCAAGTCCCAAGACGCCGGCAGGAGACTCCAGCCGACGCCCGTACCATAACAACCACAAGCGCAAGGCACCCATGCCGCCATCCACCAGTCAGCAGGTGGCCACAGTCGAAGACAAACAACCCGAAGCGCGGCCCACGCCCAAGAAGCAGAAAGGCAGCAGGCCGGCTTGGCAGCCGGCTTTCTCCTACGAGCAAGCACTTGATGCCCCCTGCAAGTTCCACAGCGGCGCGAAGCCTTCAAACCACACGACCCGGAAATGCCACTGGCTCACGCGGATCTCCAAGGGCGAGGGGATAGCGCCGCCTCCGCCCGCTGGTCAGCCGCGTCCAGCCCCTCCGCAGCCGGCCGCTCGACCAACTGTCGGGGCTGTTCAAGACGAGTTCCCCGATGAGGCATGCCGCCTACGTCGTCTTTACAAGCCAACCAGAAGATCAGCGTAGACGGCGCCGACAGCACCAAGAAGTCAACGCAGTTGCCTCCAACAAACCCGAATTCATCCACTGGTCAGAAAGGCCTATCAGCTCAAGCCGGACTGATCAACCAGAGGTGATGCCGTCTCCCGGCTCTTACGCATTGGTTTTGGACGCCACCCTCGCAATGGAAAGGCGAGCTGCCTGTTTCTCCCGCATGCTGATAGATGGCGGTAGCAACATCAACATACTATACCGTGACACCATGGAGAAGCTGGGCATCAAGACGAAGCAGCTCATGCCTAGTCGGACTGTGTTCCATGGGATCATACCCGGCCTGTCCTGCTCCCCAATCGGCAAGATCAAGATAGACGTCCTCTTCGGGGACAAGGACCATCTCTGCCGAGAGGCTGTATGGTTCGAGGTAGTGGATCTGGAGAGCCCTTACCATGCGTTGCTGGGCCGACCTGCTCTGGCCAAATTCATGGTTGTACCCCACTATGCCTACCTCAAGATGAAGATACCAAGTTCCAAGGGCATTATCACCATAGCCGGAGACTACAAGAAATCCTCCAAGTGTGCGACAGCTAGTAGCCGGCTAGCCGAGTCCCTCGTGATTGCTGAAGAAAAGAGGATACTGGATCGAGTCGTGGCCATGGCCGGCAAGCAGCCGGCCCTGTTCCTCGACCCCAAGGAGTGTGATGCCCAAGGTTCATTCCAGCCGGCCAAAGAAACAAAGAAGGTACCTCTGGACCCGGAGCACCCAAAAAGGTTTGCCACCATCGGGGCAAACCTGGACAACAAATAGGAAGGCGAGCTCGTCGATTTCCTCCGTGAGAATCGGGACATCTTCGCATGGTCCCCCAAGGACATGCCGGGTGTTCCAAAGGAATTCGCCGAGCACAAGCTACACGTCCGGGAAGGTGCAAAACCAGTCAAACAGCCCCTCCGCTGACTATCGGAAGAAAAGAGAAGGATTGTACGAGAAGAGATAGCCCGGCTTCTGGCAGTCGGCTTTATTATGGAAGTTTTCTTTCTAGAGTGGCTCGCATGTGTATAGACTACACTAGCCTCAACAAGGCCTGCCCCAAAGATCCCTTCGCCTTGCCAAGGATTGATCAAGTAATAGACTCCACAGCCAGATGCGAGCTGTTGAGCTTCTTGGATGCTTACTCAGGCTACCACCAGATAAAGTTAGATCCAGCTGACCGCCTAAAGACCGCCTTCATCACGCCATTCAGAGCTTTTGCTACCTGACTATGACATTCGGCTTGAGAAATGCTGGTGCTACTTTTCAGCGTTGCATGCAGAGATGCCTCCTCAAGTAGCTCGGCAGAAATGCCCACGTCTATGTAGACGATATTGTGGTGAAGATAGAGAAGCGCGGTAGCTTGCTGGAAGACCTCAGAGAGACATTTGAAAACTTGTGCCGGTTCCAGATCAAGCTCAACCCTGAGAAATGCGTGTTCGGAGTACCAGCCGGCCAACTTCTAGGCTTCCTAGTCTCCGAACGCGGCATCGAATGCAACCCAATGAAGATAAGGGCCATAGAGAGAATGGAGATCGCCACATAGAGAGAATGGAGATCGCCACCAAGCTACGAGACGTCCAGAAGTTCACCAGATGCTTGGCTTCCCTGAATCGCTTCATCAGCCGGCTCGGAGAGAAAGCTCTCCCCCTCTACCGACTCATGAAGAAGTCCACTCACTTCGAGTGGAATGACCAAGTGGACCAAGCTTTCCACGAGCTAAAGAAGATGCTGACCACGCCGCCTGTCTTGGCGGCACTGACTGAGAAAGTGCCCATGCTCCTTTACATTGCCGCCACTAGCCGGGTGGTCAGCACAGTTATCATGGTCCAGCGCCCAGAAGAAGGCTGAGCTCAGCTAGTCCAGAGGCCGGTGTATTATTTAAGCGAAGTATTATCTGCCTCGAAGCAAAACTACCCACACTACCAGAAGATGTGCTACGGTGTGTACTTCGCCACCAAGAAGCTCAAGCCCTACTTTCAAGAGCACCCCATCACAGTCATATGTACTGCGCCGCTCGCCGATATCATAGGTAGCCGGGATGCATCCGGTCGAGTGGCAAAATGGGCCATTGAGTTGGCCCCTTACACGATCTTCTACCAGCCCTGCACCGCCATTAAATCCCAAGCACTGTCCGACTTCCTCGTTGATTGGGCCGAAACCCAGTACCTGCCACCGGCCCCCGACTCCACTCATTGGCGGATGCACTTTGATGGGTCCAAGATGCACACCGTCTTGGGAGCCGGCATCGTCCTCACCTCTCCCAAGGGCGACAAGCTCAAGTACACATTGCAAATTTATTTTGCCGCCTCCAACAATGTGGACGAGTACGAGGCGCTCATACACGGGCTCCGGCTAGCCAAAGAGCTCGGCATCCGCCGGATCCTATGCTATGGCGACTCGGATTTGTTTTTCCAGCAGTCATCTGGCGACTGGGACGCCAAGGACGCCAACATGGCAAGCTACCGCTTCCTCGGTCAGCAAATCAGTGGATGTTTTGAAGGATGCGAGTTCCTTCATGTACCACGGGCCGACAACGTGCGAGCAGATGCCCTGGCACGAATAGGCTCCACTAGGCAAGCTATACCAGCCAGCGTTTCTCTCCACCGCCTCCTCAAGCCGTCTATAAAGCCGTCTCCAGAATCTGATTCCATCTTCGTGCCGCTTGACCCCGACGCAGTCGGATCTGGCTCGGGGACTTCGACAGGCAGCTCGGGGACTTTGACAGGCGGCCCGGGGACTGCCATAGCCGCACCCGTCCCGAGAATTTCGGAACTCGGCCTGGGGGCTACTGCAGCCGGCCCGGGGACTGCATCTACGATCGTGCTCCTGAGCTAGGGCGGCGCACTCGGCCTCCTTGGCGCGAAGGGCGGTCTGGGCTCCACTTAGCTGGCTCCTCAAGTCAGCATTGGCCCCGACAGATATGAGGAAAGAAGTCGTCAGGAAAAGATCCGACCCGACTGCTCAGCAGTCGGCCCGAATCTCGGGGACTACACCCAGTGGGTGCGCTGACGCGCCCCCACTTGAGACAAAAGATGAAGCACTTACTCTGGCTCTCAGTCAGATCGGTGGCTTTCTGATTCAACTCCTCGGCCTGGGAGTTGAAGGAAGCTGCGCGGAGGTTATGATACTCCTGCACATAAACTAAGAGATACGAGTAGGAACAAGACGACAATCGAAGTCTACCAAGAAGTTCCAAGCCGCCTGCTCAGCAGCCGACTCGTAACTCGGGGACTACACCCAGTGGGTGCGCTGACGCGCCCCCATGGAAGAAATCAGGAGCAATCAATGAAAAGTGGGAGGACTCACCCAGATCACCGTGCGTGTCGTGAGAAATTCTTGAGTGTACTGCTTCAGCGCGGTAGCTTGGGCCTGAAGCCAGTTCCGGACGTCCTGCGCTGCCACGTTCAGCACGGCCATCCTGCCGCCCGGCGTCCACCTGGACGAGCTATCGCTGGCCGCTTCCAGGTCCTGGGCCGACGAGTTGGCGCCCGCAGTTTTTTGCAGATCCGGCGCCGAAGTTGCCTTCCCCGCACGCCGACGAGACGGTGACGAGACCACAAGATCCGCCCCCACAGTCGGCTCTCCTCCAGCCGGCACCACGAGCGGCGCATCGGGGCGGCCTCCTTGGCCCGTTCCAGTCGGTGGCGACGATGCCGCCTCCCTCTCCATCACCGGCTGGCCACGGTCGGCCTCCTCCGTCGGGGGCACTGGGATGTCGGGAGCCGCGGCGCAGAGGGGGATGACAAGCTGCGAAGGCTGGTTCTGCAGGGCCTCTACCTCCTTCTCCGCGGCCGCGGCCTCCGCCTGGGCCTTGGCAGCCGCGCCAGATCGCGCTCCCGCCGACTTCTCCTCCGCCTCCCGAGCCGCCCTCCGCTCCTCCGCCTCCCGCGCCTCCCGCGCGTTTCGCTCCGTCGCCTCTAGGAGATTGGCACGGGGATCCACAGGCAGGAGCTTGAGGACCCTCCTGCTGGTCCGACTATGGAGGCGGCAGGGGCCCGTTCGAGAGAAAGTGGGGCCCTGTTTGATAAGTCAAGAAGAAGGCTTAGAAGAATATCAACTGAAGAAGAAAAAGAAAGGCGTAAGAAAAATGGCACTTACGCTAAAACCGCCTACGTGTGCTTCACCTGCAGATGGGCCCGCGCCTTGATGATCGGGCGCCGGTCGGCGGCGCGGAATGACATCGGCCTCGTCATCATCCGGCCAGTCCTCGAAGGCGGCCCCGAGCCCAGAGCCGCCTGCCTCGCGGCCTTCCCCTGTGATGTCATCTTCCATGACGGCCGCCCCCAGGTCCGGGTCATCAACGTCGTCCATCGTGCGGTCGGGGAGAAACTGGCGTTCCACCCCCGCAGCCCCGGTTGCCGGCGGAAGCATGGGATTCTGCCAAAAACAAGCCGACTGGTCAGGAGTCGCCCATCATGAACCTTGCAACAAGAAAATAAGAAAGGAAGAGAAACTTACCGTAGGCGGAGGATTGGCGCGACAGTACCGCTCCTTGCCGTACTTCCACTCCTCGGTGAGCTTGCAGTTGGCAATATAGTTCACCATGTAAGACACCTCGGCGTGAGACATCTCCTTGGTGCTTAGCTGGCACGGGTCGAAGCGGTCGCTCATTTGAAAAATCATGTGAGGTCGGCCCTAGAGCGGGAGCACCCAGCGCTCCACGAAGGTGGCCACCAGGTCGGCCCCTGCTAGACCCTCCGACTGGATCATCACCCGGAGCCGTGCAATAGAGGCAGCCCCACCCTGAGACAGCGTCCTGGCCCGGTAGGACCATGAGGGCTGCCTCCCAGCCGGCGGGCCGGCTACGTAAGCCGGCAGATTGACGAAGTCGCCTTGCGGAGCGATGTTCTTCACGTAGAAGTAAGATTTCTGCCAGAGCTTCACCGACTGGATCAGCAGGATGGACGGAAACGGATTGTTGTCGCTCGCCCTCCGCATGGAGATGAAGGCCCCGTAAGGGGCGGGCACACCCGTGATGACAGTGCCAAGCTTGCACTAGAAGAATTCCCCCCAGAGTTCGAGCGTGGGGAGGACGCCAAGAAAACCCTCGCACAGGGCAACGAAGGCCGACAACAACATCACCGCATTTGGAGTGAGGTGATGCGGCTGGAGATGATAAAATTGGAGGAAGGAGCGGAAGAACCCGCTCGCCGGCAGGCCGAAGCCGCGCAGGCAGTGCGAGCGGAAGACTACCCGCTCGTCCTCCTCCGGTGCCGGCGAGATCTCCCGCTCCGGCGTGAGACGAACCCGCATGTAGTTCGCGCCTGGTAGCCGCCGCGTTCGGCGGAGGAAGTCGACGTGGTCGTCATGGAGATTGGAGCCATCCCAGGAGTTCGACAGTGCCATGGGGACGGCACGGCAACGAGAAAGGTGCGACGGCAGAAAGGCGCGCGACCCTGCCACGACAGGGCAACAGCGAGCCAAGAAGATTAGCGGAAGAGCCGAGCGGTGGCGGGTAGCTGTGGCGATGGAGAGGAGGAAGAAGAAGAAGGAAGGGGCGGAGCTAGGGCGAGCGTTTGCCGCTCCCCCTCCTCCCCCCTACTTATAGCCTCGTGCGGCGAAGCCGAGGAGGCGAGGCGTGGGGGGACATGGGATTAACTGCGCCCACTCCCCCATGCCCCACGATTATTGCGCCTTAACGGCGTGCGGTAACCGCCGCTGGGAGGCACGCGGTCCATCAGAGCCGCAGAAGATCCGCGCGTGGACCGGGGCCCGGTAGTGGCGGGCCCCGGACTAAGGCAGCGTCCCGTCACGCGCGTGGGCTGGCAGGCCCTTCCAGTCATTGGGTGCCATGTGGCGCAGGCGGCAGTTGGACAACTCGCAGCCTGACTCGCGCGCCGCTTGGGTCCCTCCATCAAGCTTCGGAACCCTCTAGAAGACGGTGCACCTAATCAAAGCCGGCTCCTAGTTTCCGGCTCCTCAAGATAGGAGGCTGATTGAGCTTCTCATCTCTTTTCTGCCTCGGAGCCCAACCAGCTTTGGGGACTACTATCGGAGTAAATGACCACGGGTAGCCTAGCCGGCTCCCCTGGCTCTTTAGAAAAATCATAGGCCGATCGAGCCTTCAAACATCCAAGACGTGGGGCCGCCTTCCCCCAGCTGGCTACCTCTTAGGCCGACTGCACGAAGGCGGCCCAGCCTTAAAATCCTCGAGAAGAAAACCACGAGAGGGCCGGCTCCAAGAAGCCGGCCATGAGAAGGCCGACTCCAAGAAGCTGGCCCCCCAGCAGGCGGCCGAGATCGTGCCCTCAGAGTTTGCACCCACATAACGGCAATGAGACGGGGCGTGGCTATAATGAAGCCTGCCACCCCTGAATCCCGGAACGCGCATTGCCACAGTGCGTCGTATGGGGCAGCCATCACCCGTCCAGGGCGGCACTGTTGCCATGTTGACCATGACGTCACCCACGGCGAGCTGTCAGTACAACCCATGGGTGACGGGCCCCCTCAGACAGGGAGATGCCTAAAGGCGGCCTGGCCTCTCCCAGTCGGTCTGGGGTATGGCCGGTTCCCAGTAGTCGGCTAGTTCACTTCCTCGAAGGAGGTGCCTCATTAAGGAGATAAGGCAAGGTAAGGCTACAACAATAAGCTGCCCGGCGGAAGCGCTGTAGCCATGCTTACCACGACAAAGCCCTTGTCACCAGCGGTGAGGCAACAATAACCAGCCTCTGACAAGACTACCGAGCAGTGGGACCGGCCTGTCGACCAGAGGGCCGGCAGCTGACGGGGTCCACTAGTCGGCTGGCCCATCAGTCGGCGGAGAAGCTGGCCCGCGTAGACACAGACGGTTGGGGCCCGCGCCCAACCGGATTACCATTGTACCCCTGGGGGCTAGGCCTATATAAACCCCCAGGGCACCCATGCAGGGGGACCCTTTTCCAGTAGTTTTAGACACCACATCGAGAGGAGAAGCAGGCTAGCCTTGCCCTTCTTCATCCTTTCATCGAGCAGTTCAAGGAGCCTCTTGTAGCTACTTCTCGATCTAGTGACCATGCGGAGGCCCCGCAGAGCAGCAGTAGGGGTGTTATCTCCACGGAGAGCCCCGAAGTTGGGTAAGATCCACCGGCGTGCATGTCTTCGCCTTATCCCGTTTCCAGGCACCGACGATGTTTTATTGGCTCCCACAATGATAAGCCACCCGTTGGCATATGTCGCACCAACCACCCGAAAATTTGCATTGACGTAACCCTTTACGGCGAACCTTTTTGTCACCTCCATAATCGAGAAACATATCTTTATTCCAGTAAGGATAATTTTGACCGCTGTCCAGTGATCTACTCCTAGATCACTATTGTACTCCCTTGCCAAACTCAGTGGTAGGGTATACAATAGATCTGGTACACAACATGGCATACTTTATAGAACCTATGGCTGAGGCATAGGGAATGACTTTCATTCTCTTTCTATCTTCTACCGTGGTCGGGCTTTGAGTCTTACTCAGTTTCACACCTTGTAACACAGGCAAGAACTCTTTCTTTGACTGTTCCATTTTGAACTACTTCAAAATCTTGTCAAGGTATGTACTCATTGAAAAACTTATCAAGCGCCTTGATCTATCTCTATAGATCTTGATGCTCAATATGTAAGCAGTTTCACCAAGGTCTTTCTTTGGAAAACTCCTTTCAAACATCCCTTTATGCTTTGTAGAATAATTCTACATTATCTCAGATCAACAATATGTCATTCACATATACTTATCAGAAATGATGTAGTGCTCTCACTCACTTTATTGTAAATATAGGCTTCACCGCAAGTCTGTATAAAACAATATGCTTTTATCAACTTATCAAAGCATATATTCCAACTCCGAGATGCTTGCACCAGTCCATAGATGGATCGCTGGAGCTTGCATATTTTGTTAGCACCTTTAGGATTGACAAAACCTTCTGGTTGCATCATATACAACTCTTCTTAAATAAATCCATTAATGAATGCAGCTTTGTTTATCCATTTGCCAGATTTCATAAAATGCGGCAATTGCTAACATGATTCGGACAAACTTAAGCATAGATACAAGTGAGAAACACCCATCATAGTCAACACCTTGAACTTGTCGAAAACCTATTTGCGACAATTCTAGCTTTGTAGATAGTAACACTACTATCAGCGTCCGTCTTCCTCTTGAAGATACATTTAATCTCAATGGCTCACCGATTAATGGGCAAGTCAATCAAAGTCCATACTTTGTTCTCATACATGGACCTCATCTCAGATTTCATGGCCTCAAGCCATTTCGCGGAATCTAGGCTCATCATTGCTTCCTCATAGTTCATAGGTTTGTCATGGTCAAGTAACATGACCTCCAGAACAGGATTACCGTACCACTCTGGTGCGGATCTCACTCTGGTTTACCTACGAGGTTCGGTAGTAACTTGATCTGAAGTTACATGATCATCATCATTAGCTTCCTCACTAATTGGTGTAGTAGTCACAGGAACAGATTTCTATGATGAACTACTTTCCAATAAGGGAGCAGGTACAGTTACCTCATCAAGTTCTACTTTCCTCCCACTCACTTCTTTCGAGAGAAACTCCTTCTCTAGAAAGGATCCATTCTCAGCAATGAATATCTTGCCTTTGGATCTGTGATGGAAGGTGTACCCAACATTTTCTTTTGGGTATCCTATGAAGATGCACTTCTCCGATTTGGGTCTGAGCTTGTTAGGTTGAAACTTTTTCACATAAGCATTGCAACCTCAAACTTTAAGAAACGACAGCTTAGGTTTCTTGCCAAACCATAGTTCATACGGTGTCGTCTCAACGGATTTAGATGATGCCCTATTTAACGTGAATGCAGCTGTCTCTAATGCATAACCCCAAAACTATAATGGTAAATCGGTAAGAAACATCATAGATTGCACTATGTCCAATAAAGTACGGTTATGACGTTCGGACACACCATTATGATGTGGTGTTCCAGGTGGCACGAATTTGTGAAACTATTCCACATTGTTTTAATTGAAGACCAAACTCGTAACTCAAATATTTGTCTCCGCGATCATATCGTAGAAACCTTATTTTCTTGTCACAATGATTTTCCACTTCACTCTGAAATTCTTTGAACTTTTCAAATGTTTCAGACTTATGTTTCATCAAGTAGATAACCTGGCTCGGATGCCACTGTTGGGGAACGTAGTAATTTCAAAAAATTTCCTACGCACATGCAAGATCATGGTGATGCATAGCAACGAGAGGGGAGAGTGTTGTCTACATACCCTTGTAGACCATTCGCGAAAGCGTTATATCAATGCGGTTGATGTAGTCGTATGTCTTCACGATCCGACCGATCGAAGTACCAAAATCACGGCACCTCCGAGTTCTGCACACGTTCGACTCGGTGACGTCCTCGCCTTCTCGATCCAGCACGAGGGGCGAAGTAGTAGATGAGTTCCGGCAGCACGACGACGTGGTGACGGTGTTGGTGAAGAACAATCTCCATAGGGCTTCGCCTAAGCACTACGAAAACTATGGAGGAGGATAAAATAGAGGGGACGGGGTTGCCGGCACGCGGCTTGGTGTTTCTTGATGTGTCTTTGGTGCTAGCCCTGCCCCTCTATTTATATGTTGAGACCTGGGGTCGAAACTTGGAGCAAAAGCCTCCTCAAAGTCGGTTTTGCCCGAAAGGCAAGAGTCCCACTCGGACTCCAGGACCAAACGCCATAATCCTTGGTGTCTAGCCCAGACACCATGGGCCTCGGTGTCTGGCCCAGGGCCAAACGCCAGGGTCTCCGGCGTTTGGCCCCCTGGCCTCTGCAAAACTCCTTTTGCACCGACTTATAGCCCCATGGGCCTGACCCCTTGGCCAAACCATATCATCCAATATATAAATCTTTACCTCCGGACCATTCTGGAGCTCCTCGCCATGTCCGTGATCTCATCCGGGACTCCGAACAACATTCGGTCACCAACATACATAACTCATATAATACTATATCGTCAACGAACATTAAGCGTGCGGACTCTACGGGTTCGAGGACTATGTAGACATGACCGAGACACCTCTCTAGTCAATAACCAATATCGGTCAGACCGCATAACAACATACGTTGTTCCCTTTGTCATCGGTATGTTACTTGCCCGAGATTCGATCGTCGGTATCTCAATACCTAGTTCAATCTCGTTACCGGCAAGTCTCTTTACTCGTTCTGTAATACATCATCCCGCAACTAACTCATTAGTTGCAATGCTTGCAAGGCTTATAGTGATGTGCATTACCGAGTGGGCCTAGAGATACCTCTACAACAACCGGAGTGACAAATCCTAATCTCGAAATACGCCAACCCAACAAGTACCTTCAGAGACTCCTGTAGAGCACCTTTATAATCACCCAGTTACGTTGTGACGTTTCGTGGCACACAAATTGTTCCTCTGGTAAACGGGGGTTGCATAATCTCATAGTCATAGGAACATGTATAAGTCATGAAGAAAGCAATAGCAGAATACTAAACGATCGTGTGCTAAGCTAACGGAATGGGTCATGTCAATCACATCATTCTCCTAATGATGTGACCCCCTTAATCAAATGACAACTCATGTCTATGGTTAGGAAACATAACCATCTTTGATCAACGAGCTAGTCAAGTAGAGGCATAGTAGTGACAATCTGTTTGTCTATGTATTCACACATGTATTATGTTTCCGGTTAATACAATTCTAGCATGAATAATAAACATTTATCATGATATAAGGAAATAAATAATAACTTTATTATTGCCTCTAGGGCATATTTCCTTCACTTGGAGGTGCTCGATTTTCTCATGAAGCTTGAAGATGGCCTCCCCAATGTCCTTGACGTCCAGCTTGTCGTTGTTGGTGAACTCCGTGATCATAATGTGATTGGAATCGAGTCCACGCTCCACCATCTCCTAACACCTAAAAAGTTCTTGCTCCAATGCCTCGAGCCTAGCCTTCGGGCTTCCGGTCTTCCTGGGCCCCTCAACATCGCGGATGTGCAACAACGCCTCACTCATCTCAATGGTTTGAGGATGTTGCAGCACTTCCGCGAGGTAGGGGTTGATGGCCTTCTCGAAGAACTGGTCCTTGGGGGCACTTGAAGAAGACATGACGACCTGGATCTGTCAGAAAACAGCACGAAACAAAGACAGGAGATTCTTGCATGATACGGGAGTCAAAACCTCCGAGAGATTATATAATGATTTTTTACCGACCAAAATACATATCGTGTACGAAAACGGAGTCCGGAGAGCACACGAGGTGCCCACGAGGTAGGGGGCGCGCCCTCCACCCTCGTGGAGGCCTCGTGTCCTTCCCGGACTGCTTCTTATTTTTCTATTTTTCTAAATATTCTAAAACGGAGAAATATTGCCATAAAAACTGTTTTGGAGTCGGTTTACTTACCATACCACATACCTATTCCTTTTCGGACTTTGAAACATTCCGAAAAGTGTCTCTCATGTATTCCTCCGGGGTTACGGTTTCAATAACATTGGTTTCAACATTTATATGATTATCTGAGATATAATGTTTAATTCTTTGACTGTTCACCACCTTCGGATTTGTGCCTTCGAAGTTGTTGATTTTTATGGCACCGGAATGATAGACCTCCTCGATAACGTAAGGACCTTCCCATTTAGAGAGAAGTTTTCCTGCAAAAAATCTTAAACGAGAGTTGTATAGCAATACATAATCACCTACATTAAACTCATGCTTTTGTATCCTTTTGTCACGCCATCTTTTAACTTTTTCTTTAAATAATTTGGCATTCTCATAGGCTTGGGTTCTCCATTCATCAGGTGAGCTAATGTCAAATAACCTCTTCTCACCGACAAGTTTGAAATCATAATTGAGCTCTTTAATAGCCCAATAAGCCTTATGTTCTAGTTCGAGAGGTAAGTGATATGCTTTTCCATAAACCATTTTATACGGAGACATGCCCATAGGATTTTTATATGCAGTTCTATAGGCCCATAATGCATCACCAAGTTTCTTGGACCAATTCTTTCTAGATCTATTAACAGTGTTTTGCAAAATTAATTTGAGTTCTCTATTACTCAATTCTACTTGACCACTAGACTGAGGGTGATAAGGAGATGCAATTCTATGATTAACATCATACTTAGCAAGCATTTTACAGAAAGCACCATGAATAAAATGTGAACCACCATCAGACATTAAATATCTAGGGACTCCAAACCTTGGAAAATAACTTCTTTAAGCATCTTAATAGAGGTGTTATGATCAGCACTACTAGTTGGAATAGCTTCTAGCCACTTAGTAACGTAATCAACAGCAACTAAAATATGTGTATATCCATTGGAGGCAGGAAAAGGTCCCATATAATCAAAGCCCCAAACATCAAATGGTTCAATAACAAGTGAATAATTCATAGGCATTTCTTGACGTCTACTAATATTACCAATTCTTTGACATTCATCACAAGACAAGACAAACTTATGGGCATCCTTGAAGAGAGTAGGCCAATAAAAACCGAATTGCAATACCTTATGTGCAGTTCTATCTCCTGCGTGGTGTCCTCCATAAGCTTTGGAGTGACACTTGCGTAGGATCTGTTCATGTTCATGCTCAGGTACACAACGTCTAATAACACCATCTACTCCTTCTTTATAAAGATGTGGGTCATCCCAGAAGTAATGTCTTAAATCATAGAAAAACTTTTCTTTTGCTGGTATGTGAAACTAGGTGGTATAAATTTAGCAACAATGTAATTAGCGTAATCAGCATACCATGGAGCAGTATGAGAAGCATTTATGACATTTAATTGTTCATCAGGAAAGCTATCATCAATAGGTAGTGGGTCATCAAGAACATTTTCTAACCTAGACAAGTTGTCTGCAACGGGGTTCTCAGCTCCCTTTCTATCAATAATATGCAAATCAAATTCTTGTAGTAGGAGAACCCATCTAATAAGTCTAGGTTTAAAATCTTTATTTTCCATAAGATATTTAATAGCATGATGATCCATGTGAATAGTTACTTTAGAATCAACAATATAAGGTCTGAACTTATCACAAGCAAATACAACTGCTAAGAATTGTTTTTCAGTAGTAGCATAATTTCTCTGAGCATTGTCTCGAGTTTTACTAGCATATTGAATAACATTTAATTTCTTATCAACTCTTTTCCATAGAACATCACCTACATCATAATCACTAGCATCACATATAATTTCAAAGGGTAAATTCCAGTCAAGTGGTTGAACAATTGGTGCAGAGATCAATGCTTTCTTAAGTATTTCAAATGCTTCTACGCAATCATCATCAAAAACTAATGGTATATCTTTTTGTAATAAATTAGTCAAAGGCCGAGAAATTTTTGAGAAGTCCTTAATGAACCTCCTATAAAAACCGGCGTGACCGAGAAAACTTCTTATACCTTCAATGTCCTTGGGACATGGCATCTTTTCAATAGCATCAACCTTGGCTTTATCAACTTCAATGCCTCTTTTAGAAACTTTATGCCCCAAGACAATTACTTCATTAACCATAAAGTGGCACTTTTCCTAATTCAAGACAAGATTAGTTTCTTCACATCTCTGCAAAACTCGATCAAGATTGCTTAAGCAATCATCAAAAGAGGATCCATAGACGGAAAAATCATCTATGAAAACCTCACAAATCTTTTCACAAATGTCGTGGTATTCTAACAGGGGGCTTGCGAGTCGACAGATGCCACAAGGGCTTAGTGTGAGGGTAAGACTGCTGCTGATAGGACCGGGAGCGGGTAAGCGAGTAGCACGCGCTAGTTTACCCAGGTTCGGGTCTCTTTGGAGAGATAATACCCCTACTCCTGCATGTCTGAGTATATATCTGGGGTGTACATCGGGCAGTACAAAGTGCTCCTGGAGCTGTATCTGAGATCAGTGCCAAGTGCATCTGACTTGGTATAAGCATATGGGCAAAAGTGTGTGCTTGGCCGTGGGTGAATGGAGGAATGGATGTATGTGTGAGCTAGCTAGCTATCTTGCTAGCTAGCATGCATGCGTGAGAGGGTGTCTTCCCTGGATGGATGGATGGATAGCTTAGTTAGCTTGCTAGCCTGTGTGAGGCCTTGTGGCCATGGCCCGATGGCTTGCTCCCCTGGGTCACTTTGTATACTAGTGCCAAGGGGACAAGTTACACTATTGATGGTACTGCACACTGTTAATGGTGATGGATGAATAGTGTATGCCTATGCAGCAATAGTGGCCAGGCATGGCCGCGGTGTGGTTGTCTTATCGATGTCTTGTCGGTGTCTTGTCGATGTCGAGTCGGGCTGCAGTCGGCAGCCGACTGGTTGGCATAGTCGGCAGCCGGCCGGGCAGAGCAGTCGGACGGGGAGCCTGCAGGAGTGGCTGGGCAGTCGGACTGAGGGGCTTTGCTAGCCCCAATGTCTTGAAATATTGTCTTGCCGTCTTCGGGGTACCCGTGGTCAATTACTCCGTCAACAAAAGTCAGAGAATATAGCCATCATGCATCTCTGAAAGGTAGCAGGTGCATTACATAAACCAAAAGGCATACGTCTATAAGCAAAAGTACCAAAAGGGCAAGTAAACATAGTCTTTGATTCATCATTGGCTGACACGGGTATTTGAGAGAAACCAGAATAACCATCTAGAAAGCAAAAATGTGTATGTTTGGATAATCTTTCTAGCATTTTATCGATAAAAGGTAAGGGGTAATGATCTTTTTAGTAGCTTTATTTAATTTGCGGAAATCAATTACCATCCTATAACCTATAATAATTCTTTGCGGGATCAACTCATCTTTATCATTAGGAATGACAGTAATACCTCCCTTCTTAGGGACGCAATGGACAGGACTTACCCACTGACTATCAGCAACAGGATAAATTATACCTGCCTCAAGAAGCTTTAGTATTTCCTTTCTTACCACTTCCTTCATCTTAGGATTCAGCCGTCGTTTATGATCACGAACTGGTTTGGCATCTTCCTCCAAATTTATTTTGTGTTGACACAGAGTGGGACTAATGCCCTTAAGATCATCAAGAGTATATCCAATAGCAGCACGATGCTTCTTCAGAGTTTTCAATAATCTTTCTTCTTCATGCTTTGAAAGGTTAGCACTAATAATAACAGGATATATCTTTTTCTCATCAAGATAAGCATATTTAAGAGTATCAGGTAACAGTTTAAGATCAAACACAGGATCACCCTTGGGTGGAGGAGGATCCCCTAGGATTTCAACAGGCAAATTGTGTTTCAGGATGGGTTCCTATTTAAAGAATACTTCATCTATTTTCCTTCTTTCATTCATAAACATATCATTTTCATGGTCTAGCAAATATTGTTCTAATGGATCACTAGGAGGTACTGCAATAGAAGCAAGACCAATAATTTCATCTTTACTAGGCAATTCCTCTTCACGGTGTTGTCTATGAAATTTAGAGAAATTAAATTCATGAGACATATCACCTAAACCAATAGTAACAACATCCTTTTTGCAATTTATCTTAGCATTAACTGTGTTCAAGAAGGGTCTACCAAATATAATGGGACAAAAGCTATCTTGTGGGGAACCAAGACCAAGAAAATCAACAGAATATTTAGTTTTTGAAGGAAATATGCCCTAGAGGCAATAATAAAGTTATTATTTATTTCCTTATATCATGATAAATGTTTATTATTCATGCTAGAATTGTATTAACCGAAAACATAATACATGTGTGAATACATAGACAAACTTAGTGTCACTAGTATGCCTCTACTTGACTAGATCGTTAATCAAAGATGGTTATGTTTCCTAACCATGAACAAAGTGTTGTTATTTGATTAACGAGGTCACATCATTAGTTGAATGATCTGATTGACATGACCCATTTCATTAGCTTAGCACCCGATCGTTTACTATGTTGCTATTGCTTTCTTCATGACTTATACATGTTCCTATGACTATGAGATTATGCAACTCCCGTTTGCCGGAGGAACACTTTGGGTGCTACCAAACGTCACAACGTAACTGGGTGATTATAAAGGAGCATTACAGGTGTCTCCAAAGGTAGATGTTGGGTTGGCGTATTTCGAGATTAGGATTTGTCACTCCGATTGTCGGAGAGGTATCTCTGGGCCCTCTCGGTAATGCACATCACTTAAGCCTTGCAAGCATTGCAACTAAATGAGTTAGTTGCAGGATGATGTATTATAGAACGAGTAAAGAGACTTGCCGGTAATGAGATTGAACTAGGTATTGGATACCGACGATCAAATCTCAGGCAAGTAACATACCGATGACAAAGGGAACAACGTATGTTGTTATGCGGTCTGACCAATAAAGATCTTCGTAGAATATGTAGGAGCCAATATGGGCATCCAGGTCCCGCTATTGGTTATTGACCGGAGACGTGTCTCGGTCATGTCTACATTGTTCTCAAACCCGTAGCGTCCGCACGCTTAAGGTTACGATGACAGTTATATTATGAGTTTACATGTTTTGATGTACCGAAGGAGTTCGGAGTCCCGGATGAGATCGGGGACATGACGAGGAGTCTCGAAATTGTCGAGACGTAAAGATTCATATATTGGATGATATGGTTAGGCCAAGGGGTCAAGCCCATGAGGCTTTAGGTCGGTGCAAAAGGAGTTTTGCGGAGGCCAGGAGGCCAAACGTCGGTGACCCTGGCGTCTGGCCCTGGGCCAGACACCGAGGCCCATGGCGTCTGGGCCAGACGCCAAGGATTGTGACGTTTGGTCCTGGAGTTCGAGTGGGACTCTTGCCTTTCGGGCAAAACCGAATTTGAGGAGGCTTTTGCTCCAAGTTTCGACCCCGGGGCTCAACATATAAATAGAGGGGCAGGGCTAGCACTAGAGACACAACAAGTTGATCCACGTGATCTATTCCTTAGCCGTGTGCGGTGCTCCCATCCACCATATTCCTCGATAATACTGTAGCGGAGTTTAGGCGAAGCCCTGCTACTGTAGTACATCAAGATCGTCACCACGCCGTCGTGCTGACGGAACTCTTCCCCGACACTTTGCTAGATCGGAGTCCGGGGATCGTCATCGAGCTGAACGTGTGCTCGAAATCGGAGGTGTCGTAGTTTCGGTGCTAGATCGGTCGGATCAGGAAGACGTACGACTACTTCCTCTATGTTGCGTCAACGCTTCCGCAGTCGGTCTGCGTGGGTACGTAGACAACACTCTCCCCTCTCGTTGCTATGCATCACATGATCTTGCGTGTGCGTAGGAAATTTTTGAAATAACTACGAAACCCAACAGTGGTATCAGAGCCTAGGTTATTTATGTTGATGTTATATGCACGAGTAGAACACAAGTGAGTTGTGGGTGATATAAGTCATACTGCCTACCAGCATGTCATACTTTGGTTCGGCGGCATTGTTGGACGAGACGACCCGGACCAACATTACGCGTACGCTTACGCGAGACCGGTTCCCCCGACGTGCTTTGCACATAGGTGGCTTGCGGGCGACTGTCTCTCCAACTTTAGTTGAACCAAGTATGGCTACGCCTGGTCCTTGCGAAGGTTAAAACAAAGTCTATTTAACAAACTGTCGTTGTGGTTTTGATGCGTAGGTGAGATTGGTTCTTGCTTAAGCCCGTAGCAGCCACGTAAAACTTGCAACAACAAAGTAGAGGACGTCTAACTTGTTTTTGCAGGGCATGTTGTGATGTGATATGGTCAAGGCATGATGATGAATTTTATTGTATGAGATGATCATGTTTTGTAACCGAGTTATCGACAACTGGCAGGAGCCATATGGTTGTTGCTTTATTGTATGCAATGCAATCGCGATGTAATTCTTTACTTTATTACTAAACGGTAGTGATAGTCGTGGAAGCATAAGATTAGCGAGACGACATCGATGCTACGATGGAGATCAAGGTGTCGCGTCGGTGACGATGGTGATCATAACGGTGCTTCAAAGATGGAGATCACAAGCACAAGATGATGATGGCCATATCACATCACTTATATTGATTGCATGTGATGTTTATCTTTTATGCATCTTATCTTGCTTTGATTGACGGTAGCATTATAAGATGATCTCTCACTAAATTATCAAGAAGTGTTCTCCCTGAGTATGCACCGTTGCCAAAGTTCGTCGTGCCCAGACACCACGTGATGATCGGGTGTGATAAGCTCTACGTCCATCTACAACGGGTGCAAGCCAGTTTTTGCACATGCAAAATACTCAGATTAAACTTGACGAGCCTAGCATATGCAGATATGGCCTCGGAACACGGAGATCGAAAGGTCGAGCGTGAATCATATAGTAGATATGATCAACATAACGATGTTCACCATTGAAAACTACTCCATCTCACATGATGATCGGACATGGTTTAGTTGATTTGGATCACATGATCACTTAGAGGATTAGAGGGATGTCTATCTAAGTGGGAGTTCTTAAGTAATATGATTAAATTGAACTTAAATTTATCATGAACTTAGTCCTGGTAGTATTTTGCAAATTATGTTATAGATCAATAGCTCGCGTTGTTGCTTCCCTGTGTTTATTTTGATATGTTCCTAGAGAAAATTGTGTTGAAAGATGTTGGTAGCAATGATGCGGATTGGATCTGTGATCTGAGGTTTATCCTCATTGCTGCACAGAAGAATTATGTCCTTGATGCACCGCTAGGTGACAGACCTATTGCAGGAGCAGATGCAGACGTTATGAACGTTTGGCTAGCTCAATATGATGACAACTTGATAGTTTAGTGCACCATGCTTAACGGCTTAGAATCGGGACTTCAAAGACGTTTTGAACGTCATGGACCATATGAGATGTTCCAGGAGTTGAAGTTAATATTTCAAGCAAATACCCGAGTTGAGAGATATGAAGTCTCCAACAAGTTCTATAGCTAAAAGATGGAGGAGAATC
Source organism: Triticum dicoccoides (assembly GCF_002162155.2). Lineage (NCBI taxonomy): Eukaryota > Viridiplantae > Streptophyta > Magnoliopsida > Poales > Poaceae > Triticum > Triticum dicoccoides. The sequence continues at coordinate 590,229,125 of NC_041386.1, forward strand.
GCTCAACTAGTGAGCATGTGCTCAGATTGTCTGGGTACTACAATCGCTTGAATCAAGTGGGAGTTGATCTTCCAGATAAAATAGTGATTGACAGAATTCTCTAGTCACCATCACCAAGTTAGTAGAACTTCATGATGAACTATAATATGCAAGGGATAACGGAAACGATTCCCAAGCTCTTCGTGATGCTAAAATCGACGAAGGTAGAAACCAAGAAAAACATCAAGTGTTGATGCAAGACCACTAGTTTCAAGGAATAGGGCAAAGGGAAGAAGGGGAACTTCAAGAAGAACGGCAAGCAAGTTGCTGCTCAAGTGAAGAACCCAAGTCTGGACCTAAGCCTGAGACTAAGTGCTTCTACTGCAAAGGGACTGGTCACTAGAAGCGGAACTACCCCAAGTATTTGGTGGATAAGAAGGATGGCAAAGTGAACAAAGCTATATTTGATATACATGTTATTGATGTGTACTTTACTAGTGTTCGTAGCAACCCCTCGGTATTTGATACTGGTTCAGTTGCTAAGAGTAGTATACTCGAAACGGGAGTTGCAGAATGAACAGAAACTAGTTAAAGGGTGAAGTGATGATGTGTGTTGGAAATAGTTCCAAGATTGATATGATCATCATCGCACACTCCCTATACTTTCGGGATTAGTGTTAAACCTAAATAAGTGTTATTTGGTGTTTGCGTTGAGCATGAATATGATTTGATCATGTTTATTGCAATACGGTTATTCATGTAAGTTAGAGAATAATTGTTGTTCTGTTTACATCAATAAAACCTTCTATGGTCATACACCGAACGAAATGGTTTGTTGGATCTCGATCGTAGTGATACACATATTCATAATATTGAAGCCAAAAGATGCAAAGTTAATAATGATAGTGCAACTTATTTGTGGCACTGCCGTTTAAGTCATATTGGTGTAAAGCGCATGAAGAAACTCCATGCTGATGGGATTTTGGAATCACTTGATTATGAATCACTTGATGCTTGCGAACCATGCCTTATGGGCAAGATGACTAAAGACTCCATTCTCCGGAACAATGGAGCGAGCAACTGACTTACTGGAAATAATACATACTGATGTATGCGGTCCGATGAGTGTTAAGGCTCACGGCAAGTATCGTTATTTTCTGAACTTCACAAGATGATTCGAGCAGATATGGGTATATCTACTTGATGAAACATAAGTCTGAAACATTTGAAAAGTTCAAAGAATTTCAGAGTGAAGTGGAAAATCATCGTGACAAGAAAAAAAAGTTTCTACGATCTAATCGCGGAGACAAATATTTGAGTTACGAGTTTGGTCTTCAATTAAAACAATGTGGAATAGTTTCACAAACCCATGCCACATGGAACACCACAGCATAATGGTGTGTCCGAACGTCATAACCATACTTTATTGGATATAGTGCAATCTATGATGTCTCTTACCGATCTACCACTATCGTTTTGGGGTTATGCATTAGAGACAGCTGCATTCACGTTAAATAGGGCACCATCTAAATCCGTTGAGACGACACCGTATGAACTATGGTTTGGCAAGAAACCTAAGCTGTTGTTTCTTAAAGTTTGAGGTTGCAATGCTTATGTGAAAAAGTTTCAACCTGATAAGCTCAAACCCAAATCAGAGAAATGTGTCTTCATAGGATATCCAAAGGAAACTATTGGATACACCTTCTATCACAGATCCGAAGGCAAGACTTTTGTTGCTAAATTCGGAAACTTTCTAGAGAAGGAGTTTCTCTCGAAAGAAGTGAGTGGGAGGAAAGTAGAAAACTTGATAAGGTAATTGTACCTTCTCCCTTATTGGAAAGTAGTTCATCACAGAAATCTGTTCTTGTGACTACTACACCAATTAGTGAGGAAAATAATGATGATGATCATGTAACTTCAGATCAAGTTACTACCGAATCTCGTAGGTAAACCAGAGTAAGATCCGCACCAGAGTGATACGGTAATCCTGTTCTGGAAGTCATGTTACTAGACCATGACGAACTTGCGAACTATGAGGAAGCGATGATGAGCCTAGATTCCGCGAAATGGTTTGAGGCCATGAAATCTGAGATATGATCCATGTATGAGAACAAAGTATGGACTTTGATGGATTTGCCCGATGATCGGCAAGCCATAGAAAATAAATGGATTTTCAAGAGGAAGACGGACGCTGATAGTAGTGTTACTATCTACAAAGCTAGAATTGTCTCAAAAGGTTTTCGACAAGTTCAAGGTGTTGACTACGATGAGAGTTTCTCACTCGTATCTATGCTTGAGTCTGTCCGAATCATGTTAGTAATTGCCGCATTTTATGAAATCTGGCAAATAGATAAACAAAACTGCATTCCTTAATGGATTTATTAAAGAAGAGTTGTATATGATGCAACCAGAAGGTTTTGTTAATCCGAAAGGTGCTAACAAATTGTGCAAGCTCCAACGATCCATCTGTGGACTGGTGGAGGCATCTCAGAGTTGGAATATACGCTTTGATGAGTTGATCAAAGCATATAGTTTTATACAGACTTGCGATGAAGCCTGTATTTACAAGAAAGTGAGTGGGAGCACTATAGCATTTCTGATAAGTATATGTGAATGACATATTGTTGATCGGAAATAATGTAGAATTATTCTGTAAAGCATAAAGGAGTGTTTGAAAGGAGTTTTTCAAAGAAAGACTTCGGTGAAGCTGCTTACATATTAAGCATCAAAATCTATAGAGATAGATCAAGACGCTTGATAAGTTTTTTCAATGAGTACATACCTTGACAAGATTTTGAAGTAGTTCAAAATGGAGCGGTCAAAGAAAGAGTTCTTGCCTGTATTAAAAGGTGTGAAGTTGAGTAAGACGCAAAGCCCGACCACGGCAGACGATAGAAAAAGAATGAAAGTCATTCCCTATGCCTTGGCCATAGGTTCTATAAAGTATGTCATGCTGTATACCAGATCTATTGTATACCCTGCACTGATTTGGCAAGGGAGTACAATAGTGATCTAGGAGTAGATCACTGGACAGCGGTCAGAATTATCCTTAGTAAAATAAGGATATGTTTCTCGATTATGGACGTGACAAAAGGGTTCGTCGTAAACGGTTACGTCGATGCAAGTTTTTGACACCGATCCTGATGATTCTAAGTCTCAATCTGGATACATATTGAAAGTGGGAGCAATTAGCTAGAGTAGCTCCGTGCAGAGCATTGTAGACATAGAATTTTGCAAAATACATACGGATCTGAATTTGGCAGGCCCGTTGACTAAGATTCTCTCACAAGCAAAACATGATCACACCTTAGTACTCTTTGGGTGTTAATCACATAGCGATTTGAACTAGATTACTGACTCTAGTAAACCTTTTGGGTGTTGATCACATATCGATGTGGACTATGGGTGATAATCACATGGTGATGTGAACTATTGCTGTTAAATCAGATGGCGATGTGAACTAGATTATTGACTCTAGTGCAAGTGGGAGACTGAAGGAAATATGCCCTAGAGGCAATAATAAAGTTATTATTTATTTCCTTATATCATGATAAATGTTTATTATTCATGCTAGAATTGTATTAACCGGAAACATAATACATGTGTGAATACATAGACAAACTTAGTGTCACTAGTATGCCTCTACTTGACTAGCTCGTTAATCAAAGATGGTTATGTTTCCTAACCATGAACAAAGTGTTGTTATTTGATTAACGAGGTCACATCATTAGTTGAATGATCTGATTGACATGACCCATTTCATTAGCTTAGCACCCGATCGTTTAGTATGTTGCTATTGCTTTCTTCATGACTTATACATGTTCCTATGACTATGAGATTATGCAACTCCCGTTTGCCGGAGGAACACTTTGGGTGCTACCAAACGTCACAACGTAACTGGGTGATTATAAAGGAGCATTACAGGTGTCTCCAAAGGTAGATGTTGGGTTGGCGTATTTCGAGATTAGGATTTGTCACTCCGATTGTCGGAGAGGTATCTCTGGGCCCTCTCGGTAATGCACATCACTTAAGCCTTGCAAGCATTGCAACTAAATGAGTTAGTTGCGGGATGATGTATTACAGAATGAGTAAAGAGACTTGCCGGTAACGAGATTGAACTAGGTATTGGATACCGACGATCAAATCTCGGGCAAGTAACATACCGATGACAAAGGGAACAACGTATGTTGTTATGCGGTCTGACCGATAAAGATCTTCGTAGAATATGTAGGAGCCAATATGGGCATCCAGGTCCCGCTATTGGTTATTGACCGGAGACGTGTCTCGGTCATGTCTACATTGTTCTCGAACCCATAGGGTCCGCACGCTTAAGGTTACGATGACAGTTATATTATGAGTTTAAATGTTTTGATGTACCGAAGGAGTTCGGAGTCCCGGATGAGATCGGGGACATGATGAGGAGTCTCGAAATGGTCGAGACGTAAAGATTCATATATTGGATGATATGGTTAGGCCAAGGGGTCAAGCCCATGAGGCTTTAGGTCGGTGCAAAAGGAGTTTTGCGGAGGCCAGGGGGCCAAACGCCAGAGACCCTGGCGTATGGACCTGGGCTAGACGCCGAGGCCCATGGCGTCTGGGCCAGACGCCAAGGATTGTGGCGTTTGGTCCTGGATTCCGAGTGGGACTCTTGCCTTTCGGGCAAAACCGACTTTGAGGAGGCTTTTGCTCCAAGTTTCGACCCCGGGGCTCAACATATAAATAGAGGGGCAGGGCTAGCACCAGAGACACAACAAGTTGATCCACGTGATCTATTCCTTAGCCGTGTGCGGTGCCCCCAGCCACCATATTCCTCGATAATACTGTAGCGGAGTTTAGGCGAAGCCCTGCTACTGTAGTACATCAAGATCGTCACCACGCCTTCGTGCTGACGGAACTCTTCCCCGACACTTTGCTAGATCGAAGTCCGAGGATCGTCATCGAGCTGAACGTGTGCTCGAACTCGGAGGTGCCATTGTTTCGGTGCTAGATCGGTCGGATCGGGAAGACGTACGACTACTTCCTCTACGTTGCGTCAATGCTTCCGCAGTCGGTCTGCGTGGGTACGTAGACAACACTCTCCCCTCTCGTTGCTATGCATCACATGATCTTGCGTGTGCGTAGGAAATTTTTGAAATAACTACGAAACCCAACAGTTTTCCCACACAAGACTTCAACATCTCTAACCATTCCCATTGGTGAAATAGCATCTCTATTGGCAAGTTTAATTGTGACATCAATATCTTCTATCTCAGCAGGTGCAATATCATGCATAATTTCTTTGTATAAGTCGTAAGGTATTGCAATAGCACTAGCACCCATATCACATAAGCCATGATAACAATGATCTCCTATTTTAACAGAAATTACAGGCATGCCTACCACAGGTCTGTTTTTATCTTTAGCACAAGGTTTATCAATTCTAGTAGTCTCATCAAGGAAATGAATAACATGCCCATCAATATTATCAGACAAGAGATCTTTAAAAATAGCAATATTAGGTTCAATTTTAATTTGCTCAGGAGGTGTATAAGTTCTAATATTGCTTTTACGAACCACAGTTGAAGCTTTAGCATGATCCTTTATCTTAACAGGGAAAGGTGGTTTCTCAACATAAGCGGTAGGAACAATAGGATCATTATAAGTGACAGTCCTTTCTTCAACTTTAATAGGTGCAGCTACTTTTACTTCTATGGGAGGATGATATTTAAACCACTTCTCCCTAGGGAGATCAACATGAGTAGCAAAAGATTCACAGAAAGAAGCTACTATCTCAGAGTCAAGTCCATATTTAGTGCTAAATTTACGGAAAACATCGGTATCCATGAAAGATTTAACACAATCAAACTTAGGTGTCATACCTGACTCCTTACCTTTGTCGAGGTCCCAATCTTCAAAGTTGCGCTTAATTCTTTCCAATAAATACCATTTGAATTCAATAGTCTTCGTCATAAAAGAGCCAGCACAAGAAGTATCAAGCATAGTGCGATTGTTATCAGAAAGCTGAGCATATAAATTTTGAATAATCATTTCTCTTGAGAGCTCATGATTGGGGAATGAATATAACATTGATTTAAGCCTCCCCCAAGCTTGAGCGATGCTTTCTCCTTCGTGAGGCCAAACATTATATATATAATTGCGATCACGATGAACAAGATGCATAGGATAGAACTTCTGATGAAATTCCAATTTCAATCGTTTGTAGTTCCATGACCCCGTATCATCACATAGCCTATACCATGTCGATGCATCTCCCTTCAAAGATAAAGGGAAGACCTTCTTCTTAATAACATCTCCGGGCACACCTGCAAGCTTAAATAATCGACAAAGTTCATCCACATATATTAGGTGCTCATCAGGATGCTTTGTTCCATCTCCTACAAAAGGATTAGCTAGCAGTTTTTGTAACATACCCGAAGGAATTTCGAAGCAAACATTTACATTTTCAGTAAGTTTAGTAGGTTGAGGAGCAATTGTTTGCTCTACTGGTGTCATTGGGAATGACACCTATGGGATCACAAGAATCCCTACTACGGTTGCGGGGCGCGGGGTCGTGAGAAGAGCGTATCAAACAGATAGCACACGGTTCGTTTATCCAGGTTCGGGCCGCGAGGATGCGTAAAACCCTACTCCTGCTTTGGTGGATTGTATATCTGTGTTCTTGAGCTAGCTATGGGGCGTGAGGAGCTCCAAAAAAACTGAATCCTCCTCTTGGTCGCCTTGAGCCTCCTTTTATAGGAAAGGGGTTGCCACAGTGGCACACAGGAGGTGGAAAGGGAACAGCGATGCGAGGTTATCCCTCGCATTACATGACAAGGCGCATTTAATGCATCTTGCCCAGGTGTCCTTGCTTTATCGGGGACGGGGAGAGCCCTGTCTCGTCCGTCGCCGCTCCCTCTCGTGTTGACACGCGCCCTGGCCAGCGACGCCCCCGGTGCCATGTAGGCAGGCAGGCAGCTGAGGTGGCGCAGTGGTGGGTCTCCACGAAGATCCGCATGCCGCCACGCAGGTGCCTGCCCAGCTGGTTGGGTCGGCAGCAGCATGCGAACGGCGGTGGAGGTTTGACTGGCGTGGGCCTGATGGTGGCCCTATGGGTGTCCTTGGCAAGGGCCTTGCCGGGGCCCCGGCAAGGGTCTTGCCGTGGCGCCTGCTGTCATCCCCGGCAAGGCTCTTTCCGGGGGCCTTGTCGTCCTCCTTGGCTGGGATTCTGCCAAGGATCATCATCTGTAAAGGGTGTATCTGATCTTGAATGTCTTCACAAAGATCTGCATGCCACCACAGGGATGTCTCCCGAATCCTTACCCCATGGGGGCAGTGGACTCAAGGGTGACTCACTCCGTAGGTGTGGGGTGAGCTGCCACGGCAAGGGTCTTGTCGGGTTTGCTAAAACCGCCTCCCGACAAGGATCTTGCCGGGGGGGTCCGCTTTGTCCCCTTTGCTCTTTGTGGTCTTGGTCTTGGCGTCATTTTGTTTCTCCTGAGCTTCGGCCTTACCTTGGCTCACCTCCCTTGCCTTGCTCAGTGTGGTGGTGCCCGTGGCTCAGACTGCCCGTGCACAGTTATAGGGGTACAAAAACTGTACCCCTCTTTTTGTACACCGACAGGAGCCCCCGGGCCTGGGCCACACGTAAGCGCAATCGCGTCGTTGGGCTAGGCCCAAAAATGGTGCGCGGGCAGGCGGGGCGGTTTTTACCGCGGTAAGTCTCTTTGCGCGCTGCACTTCCCATGCGTCCCGCATGTGGCGCGGCATGGGGAGGCGTGTGTGACATGGGCGGCATGTGTGGGGTTGCTTCCCGCGGGCATGCATCACATCACAGTTAATGTGAAAGGAGGCAGCCCGTTGTTTTCCCCCATAAGAAAGGAATAACCGCGGGCGCGCTGCTCACTTTCTCCTCTTTCCTCGTGCCTTTTCCAATCTCAGAGCCGCCGTTTCCTCTCTTCCTTCCTTCCTAAGCTTCCGCCATTGCCCGCCATCGTTGCTTCGCCATCCCCCTTCCTTAGCCCTCTGAACTTCTTCGTCGCCATGGCTCCCAAATTCGCCAAGGGCAAGGGGGTGGCTAAGGGCGCCGGGACGGTGGAGCCGCCGGAGAGCGCGCTGTCGGGGGACCGGACGAAGTCCGCCTTCTTCTTCCCCTCGACGGTTGATGTTCAAGAGCTCCGGGCCTCCTTCAAGCCCCTATGGGGAGTGAAGACGGGGGGAGAGGATTCGGGACACCCGACGACGCGCATCATTCCTGCCGCTTGCGCTGATCCTGCCCCAAATCGGTACCCCTTCTTCGTTGATTACTTTTCTTGCGGGTTATGCCCCCCTTTCTCCGATTTCTTCTGCGACGTTATGCGCACCTTCAGCTTTCGCCTCTTGGATTTTACTCCGAATGCGGTGGCGTGCATGGATTTCTTCGCGCATCTTTGCGAAGGCTTTGCCGGGGTGCAGCCCAACACGGTGCTCTTCCGCCATTACTTCTTCCCTCGAATCCAGCCGGGAGGAGCCGTCTCCGGTTGCGTCACCTGGATCCCAAGATCCAAGGGGGCGTACCCGGATGGTGCCGTGAAGGATAGGTGGGAGGAATGGCGTGGCCGGTGGTGCTGGATTGAAGATGAAAACCCGCTGGAATTCTGCAAGGTCCACCGAGTGCCGCCGGTCCGTGGCAGCCATTGGAGCGATGTCGACGCCGCCGATGGGAGGCTCACCGTCACCACAACCAGGATCCTCCGGCTCACCCAGGCCGGACTCACCCTTGAGATGATCGGGACGGACTTCATTCGCCACCGGATCGCCCCGTTGCACAGCAAGGGGAGGCCATCTTGGCTCTTTACGAACCCGACTGACATTAAGCGACTCCGCCCCGGCCTTGATCACAACTTCATAGTGCTGGCGCATGCCCACTTCTGCCAGCGGCTTTTCCAGCTTGATGTGGGTCGCGATGGCGAGGTCGAGCAGACCGGCAAGGCTGCAAGGGCTGCCACAAAGGTTGGCAAGGCCCTTAAGGGGCCATTTTTCAAGCTGCCAGCGGGGGTGGTCCCGTTGTGCAACAATTCGCGTCGGTCCGAGATCATCGCCATGATGCAAGACTGTAATGCACACGGCCCTGTCCCGAGCTGGGAGGAGCCGAAGGACGAGGATGTGCAGCAATTCTTCGACACCCTGATCGAGGTGTACGTCAATGCCGACGCCGAGCGGTGGCTTATCATGCACACCACCCAGGCAGAGATGGACTACATCGCCACTAGGGCAAGGGAGGCACAGCTTGCCATGGAGGCCGACAGCGCCAGGGGCGTGGAGGACAAGGCCACAACGGCGGCAGAGGAAGAGGAGCTCACCCGGTGGGCGGCGGCCACCGAGGAGGCCAGCAGCGCCGACACCGGAGCTCCTCTTGTTGCGGACGCGGCCGACGAGTCGTCGTCGTCCGAGGGCGTGGTGGCGGGCTCGACGCCAGCCAGGGGAAGAGGGCGAGTCCTGCGGCGGTCTGGCTCCAGCGAGCCGGTCCGGACCGGCAGGGCTACGCGGCCTCAATTGACCCTGGAGGGGTCCGGGCGCCACACGAGGGCCACGGCAGCGAAGAGGCTGATGAGGGCCGCTAAGAAGAAGAAGGCGACAACCCCTTCCTCATCCGGGCGCGCACAAACCCCGCCGCCTCCTTCGCCTCCTCTGGCAGGCGTTGACTCGGATGATGATGTGGAGTTCCCTTTTGATCTCGGGCCTCTCAGCCCAGAGAGGAAAAGGAAACTGGTGGAAGAGGAGGAGACGGATGACGAGTAAGTTCTCCGTTCCTTACTGTCATTTCCATTTCCTCGAATTGGGTCGCTTGTCTTGATCCATTTTTGCTTCCGTATGGAGACAGAGACGTTGTCCCAGAGGGTGAAGAGGGCGAGGACCTCGGCGAGCAGCCAGCCCCCGGCTGGGGCTTCGACGACACCAATAGTGGTGCTGAGCAGCCCGGACAGCAGCCCCCGGTGCAGCCCCAGCGTAAGTTCGTCACCCTCTTCTTACTTGACATGTGGTAGGCGCTCGATGCTATGATGCTGACCTTGCCGGGTTTGCAGGAGGGGAGCGGCAGCAGGAGGAGCCACAGAGGGCTACTCCTAACACACCACCCCCATCGACTACTCCGCCGCGGGGGGCGTCCCCGGCAAGGGCATCAGGCACGGTGCCCACACCCATGGAGGAAGAGGGGAACTTGGGCGCTGGTGGCTCTGCCACGGCGCCAAATGTTGGCGGAGAGGGGACTTTTGCTTCACAGCCTGGCACTGGTGAGTCGCCTGTCCTGCCTCTGTTTTTCCCTTATTCTTTTCTTGGCTTCATTGCTCCCGTGTCTGCCCAGGCCCTCCTTCAACAGACATGGAGGACATGGACACTGTTGTCGGGGATATTGCTGAGGAGGCTGTGGTGGAGGCCAGCAGGATTGCCGCCGAGGAGGCCGCCAAAGACGCTGACGAGGCCGCCGCCGACGGAGCCGCCAAGGGTGCTGCCAGGGATGCTGCTGTGGGGGCCGCCAAGGCGACCGGCGAGGCTTCTGCCGAGGGCGCCAATGGTGGACCAGCCGGTGAGGCCGGCAAGGCCTCCGCCGAGGAAGAGGTGGTGGGTGACCAGCCTCCCTCCTCCTCAACCTCGGGCCCCGGCAGATATCTGAAGGTGGGCGACGATCTCTTCGTCCACCTCCCAGGGGTGTCAAGCCGGGCGCCCGTCGAAGGGGAAGTCTTTGATGGCGAGGTGCTTGCCGCCACCGGGCTTGAGGTTGTCGGTGAGCCGGGCATTGGCGGTGACGGTTCTCCGGAAGAGCAGCTTTTCCGCGCTATGGGGGCCAACTTCCGAAAACTCCAGGCGCTCTACCGTGTCCGTCTGGACAAGGTTAAGTCCAGGATGGCAACGGTGGACCAGGCGGAGGTGGATTTCAAGGCGCGCGTTGCTAAGATGCAGACCTGGTTCCACCAAACTCGCGAGGAGCAGAGGGCCCTTCAGAAGGAATTGGCCAAGCGCAATGTCGAGCTCACCATGAAGATGGCTGACATCGAGAAGGCCCAGGAATAGGCGGCGAACTTGGCTGCTGCGGCCGAGGCCGTCCGGAACCAGCATCAAGCCGCACTGGATTCCCAGGAAGAGGACCTCACCGCGCGTGAGGCGAAGCTTGCCGTAGCGCTCCGTGGCAAGGATGAGGAGCTCGAGGCCCTTGTCGCGTGGCGGACTCGCGAGCTGGAGCAGAGGCACAAGGAGGCACTCGATGCCCAGGCTCTGGCCCATGCCGGCAAGGTAAGGGAGTTGGAGGTGGCGCAGGACGAGCTGAAGGAGTAGGCCCTCAAGCTGTCCAACGAGAAGAGCACGCTCAACAGCGCCTTGGTGGAGGCGCAAGGAGCGGAGCTCTCCGAAGCGCAAAACTCCGTCAAAGAGCTCAAGCTGAAGATGGAGGATCTCGAGAAGATGCTGTCGGAGAGCAGGGCTCGGGAGGAGACCTTGACCAGGAGCCTGGAGGAGGAGAAGCAGCTGCGGGCGAACGAGGTCGCCTCCCACCAGGATTATGTGGCGGGCGAGAACAGATGGATCAGCCGTCTGGAGGAGGTCACCGGCAGGGTCACCTCGCAGTTGGCCACCATGTGGATGCCAAATGTGAGGTACGCCCCTGAGCGCAGCGGGACCGTCAACACCAAGCTGACCCTGTTCTTCGAGGGCGTCCTTGGAGCCTTGGCTTATCTTCACTCCAACAAGACGGCCACGCTGGCCGAGGAGGCCCGGCGACTTTACCGGAGGGTCGTGACCAAGGTCCTCACCAAGATGGCGTACTGGAATCCGGATCTTGACTTCGCGGCCGTGATGAAGAGCTTGCCGGATGGTGCTGACCTCACAGTGCTCAAGGAGCGCATCAAGCCCATCACCGACTGCATCGACGAAATCAAGAGGGTGGAAGGCCAGCGCCGGGATTAGGCATCCCGTTCTTCTTCGCCGCTGCGGGTTCCCGACCAAGACAAATTTTATCTTTAGTTAGAACCGCAGCTATGATGTGATGTAATATAACTTTGAAGTACTCTTAATTTTCATGCATGTTATTTCCCCGTTCAATTCCTCTTTGTATGCGTGCCCTACGTCGGGGGACGTATCCCCGTTTTGGGGACGGATCCCCATGGCCGGCCGGGTACGCGTGCTGCCGGACGAGCCACCTTTCCATTCTGAACGCGGCCGCACGAACTGTCGAGCTTGACTCGAGTCAGAATCGGGGGCGTTGCTGATCGTGGAAGGCTACTCTGCCATTCTCGACGCAGCCGCTTGAGCTGTTGAGCAGACTCGAAATAGGGCAAGGGCGTTGCCGATCGTGGTAGAGCCCCCTGGCGTGCAGGTTTCTCACACAAAGCAAATATCTCCGGGGGGAATAACCTCAAATAAGAAGGGTAGCACAAATAAGGGCTTAGTGCAACTTAGCTTCTATTTGCGATCGCTCGGGTGTCGATCTTCTGGCCTCCTTTCTTCTTCAAGGGCCACGAAGATGATGGAGTGCCGGGCTAACTGCTAGAGCCGATTCTCACAACTGCTTCCCCTACCTGGCACGCCAAAGATGTCGGTGGGAACGACACCTATGGGATCACAAGAATCCCTACTACGGTTGCGGGGCGCGGGGTCGTGAGAAGAGCGGATCAAACAGATAGCACACGGTTCGTTTATCCAGGTTCGGGCCGCGAGGATGCGTAAAACCCTACTCCTACTTTGGTGGATTTTATATCTGTGTTCTTGAGCTAGCTATGGGGCATGAGGAGCTCCAAAAAGCCGAATCCTCCTCCTGGTCGCCTCGGGCCTCCTTTTATAGGAAAGGGGTTGCCATAGTGGCACACGGGAGGTGGAAAGGGAACAGGGATGCGAGGTTATCCCTCGCATTACATGACAAGGCACATTTAATGCGTCTTGCCCAGGTGTCCTTACTTTATCGGGGACGGGGGAGAGCCCTGTCTCGTCCGTCGCCGCTCCCTCTCGTGTCGACACGCGCCCTGGCCAGCGGCGCCCGCGGTGCCATGTAGGCAGGCAGGCAGCTGAGGTGGCGCAGCGGTGGGTCTCCATGAAGATCCGCATGCCGCCACGCAGGTGCCTGCCCAGCTGGTTGGGTCGGCAGATGCATGCGAACGGCGGTGGAGGTTTGACTAGCGTGGGCCTGATGGTGGCCCTACGGGTGTCCTTGGCAAGGGCCTTGCCGGGGCCCCGGCAAGGGTCTTGCCGTGGCGCCTGCTGTCATCCCCGGCAAGGCTCTTGCCGGGGGCCTTGTCGTCCTCCTTCGCTGGGATCCCGCCAAGGATCATCATCTTCTAAAGGGTGTATCTGATCTTGAATGTCTTCACAAAGATTTGCATGCCACCACGGGGATGTCTCCCGAATCCTTGCCCCATTGGGGCAGTGGACTCAAGGGTGACTCACTCCGTAGGTGTGGGGCGAGCTGCCACGGCAAGGGTCTTGTAGGGTTTGCTAAAACCGCCTCCCGGCAAGGATCTTGCCGGGGGGGTCCACTTCGTCCCCTTTGCTCTTTGTGGTCTTGGTCTTGGTGTCGTTCTGCTTCTCCTGAGCTTCGGCCTTACCTTGGCTCACCTCCCTTGCCTTGCTCAGTGTGGTGGTGCCCGTGGCTCAGACTGCCCGTGCACAGTTATAGGGGTACAAAAAGTGTACCCCTCTTTTTGTACACCGACAACTGGTCGGGGTGAAGATACCCCGAACAAACCCCTCAGAGGATTACTTTCCACAGTAACAAGTGACAGTAAATTTCAGCACACTATATAAAATTTTCCTTACCAAATTCCACCTACCAAAGGCGCTTCACTCCCCGGCAACATCACCAGAAAAGAGTCTTGATGACCCACAAGTATAGGGGATCTATCATAGTCCTTTCAATAAGTAAGAGTGTCGAACCCAACGAGGAGCAGAAGGAAATGATAAGCGGTTTTCAGCAAGGTATTCTCTGCCAGCACTGAAACAATAGGTAATAGATAGTTTTGTGATAGGATAATTTGTAACGAGTAACAAGTAACAAAAGTAAATAAAGTGCAGAAAGGTGGCCCAATCCTTTTTGTAGCAAAGGACAAGCCGGAACAAGCTCTTATAATAGGAAAAGCGCTCCCGAGGACACATGGGAATATCGTCAAGCTAGGTTTCATCACGATCATATGATAATTTGGTATGTGGTTGGACCGGTGCTTGGGTGCTGCCCTTACTTGGACAAGCATCACACTTATGATTAACCTCTATTGCAGGCATCCGCAACTACAACAAAAGTATTAAGGTAAACCTAACCATAGCATGAAACATATGGATCCAAATCAGCCCCTTACGAAGCAACGCATAAACTAGGGTTTAAGCTTCTGTCACTCTAGCAACCCATCATCTACTTATTACTTCCCAATGCCTTCCTCTAGGCCCAAATAATGGTGAAGTGTTATGTAGTTGATGTTCACATAACACCACTAGAGTAGAGACAACATACATCTCATCAAAATATCGAACAAATACCAAATTTACATGACTACTAATAGCAAGACTTCTCCCATGTCCTCGGGAACAAACGTAACTACTCACAAAGCATATTCATGTCCATAATCAAAGGGGTATTAATATGCATATAGGATCTGAACATATGATCTTCCACCAAACAAACCAACTAGCATCAACTACATGGAGTAATTAACACTACTAGCAACCCATAGGTACCAATCCCGGGCTTGGAGACAAGAATTGGATACAAGAGATGAACTAGGGTTTTGAGAGGAGATGGTGCTGGTGAAGATGTTGATGGAGATTGCCCTCTCATGATGAGAGGAGCATTGGTGATGACGATGGCGATGATTTCCCCCTCCCGGAGGGAAGTTTCCCCGGCAGAACAGCTCCGCCGGAGCCCTAGATTGGTTCCGCCAAGGTTCCGCCTCGTGGCGGTGGAGTCTCGTCTGGGAAGATGGCTTATGATTTTTTCCTCATCGAAAGACTCCATATAGCGATGGCCATCGGAGGGCCACTAGGGGGCCCACAACGTAGGGGGCGCGCCCCCCCCCCACCCTCGTGGGCAGGGTGTGGCCCCCTAGTGAACTTCTTGCGCTTAGTATTTTTTATATATTCTGAAAATGTCTTCCGTGAAGTTTCAGGACTTTTGGAGCTGTGTGGAGTAGGTCTCTAATATTTTCTCCTTTTTCAGCCCAGAATCCTAGCTGCCGGCATTCTCCCTCTTTATGTAAACCTTGTAAAATAAGAGAGAGTAGGGATAAGTATTGTGACATAATGTGTAATAACAGCCCATAATGCAATAAATATCGATATAAAAGCATGATGAAAAATGGACGTATCAGGTATCCGGCCCTGGCCAAGTTCATGGCAGTGACCCACCATGGCTACGACATCCTCAAGAAGCCAGGCAACCACGACATCATCACGATCGCCTGCGAGGAGAAGGACGCGGTGTGCTCCCTCGAGCGCTCCTATTAGGCTGCGGCGATTGAAGACCCAGACAATGAAGGCGCCATCTACCCTCCTGAGGCTGCCCCCAAGAAGAAGTAGCAACTCCGCCAAGAGCCTCAGGAGAGCGGTGTCTCTAGCGGCACCACCTTAGGATCTGCGCCCACGAATGGGGCGCCTCCCTCTCGTGCATATGAAGGCGCACCTGGCGCCCTCCCCGGGCTGGGCTCAGGGGCTCTCTTCTGGAGGGCCTCTGACTTAGCCAACGTCACGAGGGAGGCGCTCGGGCACCACATGCAGGCATGCTTCATCGTACACTTCCCTCATGAGGGCACAAGGCACAGGGTGCCAGGTGCTGAGGAATTCATCACCAAAATGACCGAGGAGCTTCAAGAGGCGAGAGACATGCGTGGCGACCATCGCCTACCGCCTGGCGCGACCCCTTGTCCTGGTGAGGACAATGAGCCACGCGTCTGCGTCAACATCCCAGGGCTCAACAGAGCCGCATCTCAAGAGCGCTTCTGGCCTTCGCACTAGTCGGTGTGAGGGCCCACCTCACAGCTACGTTCGCATCCCTTTTTGCTTGCCGAATGCGGTTGTCACCTTCCAGTGTCGCCTGCGAAGCATCACAGCTGCTTAGGAGGCCAGTCACCATGCGGTCCTGGCGGAGGTGGCAACGGTTCTTCACGAGCCTCCAGAGTCTTGATGTCTACTACACAACCTTATTCTTGTAGACATTGTTGGGCCTCCAAGTGTAGAGGTTTGCAGGACAGTAGCAAATTTCCCTCAAGTGGATGACCTAAGGTTTATCAATTCGTGGGAGGCGTAGGATGAAGATGGTGTCTCTCAAACAACCTTGCAACCAAATAACAAAGATTCTCTTGTGTCCCCAACACAGCCAATACAATGGTAAATTGTATAGGTGCACTAGTTCGGCGAAGAGATGGTGATACAAGTGCAATATGGATGGTAGATATAGGTTTTTGTAATAAGAAAATATAAAAACAGCAAGGTAACTAATGATAAAAGTGAGCGAAAACGGTATTGTAATGCGTTGAAACAAGGCCTAGGGTTCATACTTTCACTAGTGCAAGTTCTATCAACAATAATAACATAATTGGATCATATAACTATCCCTCAACATGCAATAAAGAGTCACTCCAAAGTCATGAATAGTGGAGAACAAATGAAGAGATTATTGTAGGGTATGAAACCACCTCAAAGTTATTCTTTCTGATCGATCTATTCAAGAGTCCGTCGTAAAATAACACGAAGCTATTCTTTCCGTTCAATCTATTCTAGAGTTCGTACTAGAATAACACCTTAAGGCACAAATCAACCAAAACCCTAATGTCACCTAGATACTCCAATGTCACCTCAAGTATCCGTGGGTATGATTATACGATATGCATCAGACAATCTCAGATTCATCTATTCAACCAACACAAAGAACTTCAAAGAGTGCCACAAAGTTTCTACCGGAGAGTCAAGACGAAAAGGTGTGCCAACCCCTATGCATAAGTTCACGAGGTCACGGAACTCGCAAGTTGATCACGAAAACATACATCAAGTGGATCACGTGAATATCCCATTGTCACCACAGATGAGCACATGCAAGACATAAGTCAAGTGTTCTCAAATCCTTAAAGACTCAATCCAATAAGATAACTTCAAAGGGAAAACTCAATCCATTACAAGAGAGTAGAGGGGGAGAAACATCATAAGATCCAACTATAATAGCAAAGCTCACGATACATCAAGATCGTGCAAATCAAGAACATGAGAGAGAGAGAGAGATCAAACACATAGCTACTTGTACATACCCTTGGCCCCGAGGGTGAACTACTCCCTCCTCGTCATGGAGAGCACCGGGATGATGAAGATGGCCACCAGAGAGGGATTTCCCCCTCTGGCAGGGTGCCGGAATGGCTCTAGATTTGTTTTTCGTGGCTACAGAGGCTCTTGGCGGCAGAACTCCTGATCTAGGTTTCTTTCTGGAAGTTTGGGTATATATAAGAAGTGTTGGAGTCGGGAACAAGTCTGGGGGGGTCCTCGAGGCGGCTACGAGGTAGGGGGCACGCCCAGGGGGTAGAGCGCGCCCCCACCCTCGTGGGTGCCTCGGGACTCTTCTGGCCCATCTCCGATACTTCGTGGGCTTCTTCTGGTCCAAAAATTATCTCCGTGAATTTTCAGGTCAATTGGACTCTATTTGGTTTTCCTTTTCTGCAATACTCAAAAACAAGGAAAAAATTAGAAACTGGCACTGGGCTCTAGGGTAATAGGTTAGCCCCAAAAATCATATAAAATAGCATATAAATGCATATAAAACATCCTAGATGGATAATATAATAGCATGGAACAATAAAAATCTATAGATATGTTGGAGAGGTATCAAGCCTCCCGAGGTTCAGGACCCAGGTGGCTCGTGAGGAGCAACCTTTTCAGCGCGCATCTTCAGCTACTTCGACACCTCTTCAGCAATGACACCAGGTGACGTTTTCTAGTTTATTCAGTCGGGGGCGCCCCTCAGGCTGCATTATCCCCAGGTCGCATGGGCCTGTCCCTGAGATACGTATCCTTTTGCATCTTTGATTTACCTTCTTGGGGGCTCCCCTCGGGCTGCATCCTCCCTAGGCCATGTAGGGTTGTCCCTGCGGCATGTATCATTCTTGCTTGTATCTGAACTAACTTTATCTCTTTCATAAGATGATTTTATGTTATCATCTGCTTGCCTGACGCCCTTCGGGGCTCCCCGCATTGCTAACCGACCTCTCGCTCATCCCGCAATGGGGGATACACATGCTGGCACGTCGCTTGTGCTCGGGTCTATCCCTACAACACTGATAAACCTGTGAAATCGAGCTCTGGCTCGCGGCCCGCTCCACGCACGTCACCTCACCAGATCCTCAGTGCCTTCAACTTCTTGCGGAAAGATCAGTGGCAGGACAGTGAATGTGATTATGGGTTATGCTCTTCTCTCGGACTAACCCGCAAGAATCTCCGGAGCTCAACTATAGGCGGCCCCGCTGGCCCCCCCTTTGCTACGTGATTCACTTGCACGTTAAAGGTAGGGTTCATGAGCATCGCGCCTCAGGAGCTCTTACTCACTCTCCAGCCCTCACCCCTGGCCTTGACAACGGCATCGTGACCTGGCATACCAGCGGCGGCTGAGCCTCGCTTGAGTGTCAGGACCTGAGGACGCAGAGCATTCAGATGAGCGAGGAAAGGGGAGACCGGCGTGGCCCAACCTAGTAGCATCGCCGCTGAAGCACGAATCGGGTGTTGTGCAAGGAATCACCACAGGCTTGCTAAAAGATAAGTCACGCATGTGTAATGAAGTGAATCTCTTCGTATGAAGTCCTCCGCTCTCATAAACTCGCTCCGGCAATACTGCTTTTCTTTTCGGCCTCCAACGAGCTGCTTGCACGCCAAGGGGGACCTCTTGAGCATCGCGCCTCGGGAGATCTTACCGGACCTCGGGCCGCTCATCTCCATGCCTTGACCACGGCATCGCGACCTGGCATACCAGCGACGGCTGAAGCCGCCTGAGGAATGGGACCTGATGGCGTAGAGACCTAAAGCTACCGCAAGGATGAAAAGGGGGAGTGATGCTAGAGCGAGACATGCAGCCGCAATCTCATGTTAAGAACAATAAACGATGGAGCAAAAGCATTACAAATTTTTTACATACCTCCACGGGGTCCGTTTTGATTCCTCGCAGGGAACAAAAGGAGAACAACCTAAAGAAGTCCCGACTACAGGCACCGTTGCCGACGCCTTCATCAACAGTGGGCCATGTGAGGCCGACACCAACCCCATCCATATCACCGTCGGCACCGGACGGAGGTCGCCGCGATGCTCCGGGCACGGCGAGAGCTTGGGGGCATCACTACAAAAAAAATACACTTTCGTGATGATAAGTGTTTGTCACAGTAGGTCGCATTTTTTGTCATGCGTGTACATCCATGACAATTTTATGACAGAATCAAGATAGCCATACCTGTGCTGTCGTAGAAGTGTTCCATGACATTACCAAAATTATCATCACGGAAGTGTCCACTTCCATGACGATAAATCGCGCGTCACAGAAGTGCTTTCATCAAGGGTGACCGACACGTGGCATGCACCGTAACGGAACGCAGTTAAGCTATTGGGTCGGATTTTGGATCCGATAACTCGTTAACAGCCCTGACCAATGGGAAATTTCCACGTGTGAAATTCTGATTGGCCGAAGGAAACACGTTTTGCCTCACCGTTGGGATAGATGTCATCCACTCATTGGACAGGAGGCGCCTATGATAGGTCGACACGTGGCATGGCCCAACAGTGGCCCATTCCGGTGAAAAAGGCCGACCCAGTAAAAATTAGCAGGCCGGCCCATATAAGGCCTACTTGTGTCAGGTCCATTTAAGCCCATGGCCCATACGAGATGTGCCAATTCGGCCCATCAACGGCCCGTTAATGATTTGACACCATTGCAGCCCATCATCAGTTCGAGCCCGTTAACAACCCACTATATATTTGGGCTCAATATTGGCCCGATGAGATTTCGGCCTGTTAAAGGCCCATTTAATGGATGGGCCAATTTTTAGGATGTACATCTTTCAGCCATTTAGCGACCCATTTAAATGTTGGAGTAATTTACGGCCCGGTGTGTCTTTCAGCCTGTTGACGGCCCATAAATCTGATGGGCCATTTGTAGTCGGACCTGAGTTTCGGCCTTTTAGCGGCCCATTTAAGTGTTGGGCCAATTTCTGGCCCGGTGTCACTTTCAGCCTATTGACGGCCCATAAATCAGTTGGGCCATTTGTAGTCGGACCCGAGTTTTGGCCTTTTAGCGACCCATTTAAGTGTTGAGCCAATTCCCGGCCCTGTGTGCCTTTCGGCCTGTTAACGAACCATAAATGAGTTGGGCCATTTGTAGTCGGACCTTAGATTTGGCCTTTTAACGGCCCATGCCCTTCATGGTCCAATACCAGCCTGGTTTCTCTTTCGGCCTGCTAAAGGCCCATAACACAGTTGGGCCGTTTACAATATGACCTGACTTTCGGCCTCTTAGCGGTCCATGCTCTTCATGGTCCAGTACAAGCCCGTTGTCTCTTTCGGCCTGCTAAAGGCCTACAGTATAGTTGGGCCATATGTAGCCCAAACTTAGTAATGGCCTGTTAACGGCCCGTGAAATAAATTGGGGCCCCCTATTGCCCGCTTTGATGTTGGCCTATTAATGACCCAGGAGGTAAGAGGACCAACCATTAACTTTCGGCCTAGTAACGGCCCATTAACTTAATGGGCCCACTAAATTTTGTTCATGTCTTTAGGCCAAATTAGATAATTTGAGCCCATTACGACGAGCAATTATGCACAGGACCAAAACCGATCAAGCAAAGGTATGACATACAGGGAATAACGTTGCACATCCAGCATATATTACAGAAAATTACATCCACTGGGCAATCAAAGATTGATGCCAGTGCAAATAAATGAGCAGAACCTAACCATCTAAAACGTCACAATCTGCAACCTCAGCACAAATGACGCCCATAAGCATGTGGGCAAGTTCTTGCTGCTTTGCTACACTGTCTCTGAAAACATTGATCAGTTGTTGTGTCGCACGACTCTGCACCTCTGATTCATCCATCATTTCCATCATTGTTGTAGCCATTAATTGGTTCAAAAACATACATTTATTCCGTTGCATTCGAGACAGAGGATATTGAACAGATTCATATGGCGATTTTGGCAGGCTTGTATTATTGATAGTGGAGAGTGTCTCGACCACAGCATCATAACATAAATTAAGACAGGAACCAAACAGATTAATCATGAGTTATTGCCATATTACCTAGCCTAGATTTACTGGAAAGAAACAATGGGGTTGCCTTGCTGTTTTCAGAGTTTGTCTTCTTATCTTCAGCAACCTGCACAAAATTAACACACTAGCATTGCTATCATTGGCCAAGTTAGATAATAGGAAAGCAACATTGACACAACGAACGTTTGGGCAACTAGCCTACACCAAATTAACACAATATGGCACAACTATCATCAGCCAGGTAAGGTAGTACGAAAGCAACATTGACACAATGAATGAATGGGCAACCAGAGAAGCGCTACAATTCAGTAATGTCCGTGATATGAGATAGTACATTCATGCAGCTCAGTATGCAAAACTACCAGGCAGTTTTCCTTACAAAAACCAACATTGGCGCCTTTAACATTTTGCTACAACTAATCTTAGATCAGATAAAGGTTAGGTTCACGCTGATTAACAAAATACATGCTGATGTAAAAATATAGTGATATACAACAGGTACTTACATCAGCATTGGAGCACAGAGAATTCCCGCAAGATATTTTCCTCGAATACGATCCCAATGGAGGAAGTCTTGTATCGTTTAACCTTATTTTCTGAAAGAGAGATGGGTAAGAAACATGTAGAAAATATGATCAGAATGCTATAAAATTTCATGATGCGAGGATACGCACACGCTTCTTAGAATGTAGTTGACATTCTTTTGCTGGACTGGAGCGGACTAGTTCTTTGGCCACTGGAATCTGCTTATTATCAGTGGGAGTTGGGTTTCTCTGTGGTGGAGAAGTATCTATGAAAAATGGAGTTGGTTTATTATCTCCTGGCATTTGGATCTTTTGCAAAGACCTGGTTTGTAACCCTTCAGATTCTAACATAGTCGTCTTCCCCTTGCATGCCTTATATAGAAGAATGGTGATTCAGTTATAAAACATGCTACAACAGAGATGGAATAGGTACTGAAGAATAGAAAGGCATGACATATTGACATGTATTCCCTCCATCCAGAAATAAATGGATGGGTCTAGGCGTATTTCAGTTCTAGATACATCCAGTTTTATCTATTTCTGCGACATTTAATCCGGACGGAGGGAGTATGATGTAAGAGCTAGGGATATGACTGGACAACACAGTAAAAAAACAATGAGAAACCCACTTCAGAAACCAAAGTATTCAAACCCACTGTTATGAGATAGTACACTCATGCAGCTCAGGATGCAAAACTACCAGTCAGTTTTCCTTGCAAAAATCAACATTGTGGCCTTTAATCATACATTTTGCTACAACTAAATTTAGATCAGATAAAGATTGGATTCACGCCGATTAACAAAATACATGCTGATGTAAAAATGGACTGATATACAATAGTTACTTACATCTACATTGGAGCACAGAGAATTCCTGCAAGAATCTTTCCTCATAAACGATACCATTGCAGAAATTCTTCTATCTGTTAAACTTATTTTCTAAAAGAGAGATGGGTAAGAAACATGTAGAAAATAAGATCAGCATGCTATAAAATTTCATGATGCAAGGATACGCACACGCTTCTTATAATTGAGTTGACATGTTTTTGCTGGACTGGAGCGGACTAGTTCTTTGGCCACTGGAATCTGCTTATTATCAGTAGGAATTGGGTTTCTCTGTGCTGGAGCAGTATCTATAAAAACTGGAGTTGGTTTATTATCTCCTGGCGTTTGGATCTTTTGCAAAGGCCTTGTTTGTAACCCTTCAGATTCTAACATAGTCGTCTTCCCCTTGCATGCCTTGTATAGAAGAATGGTGCTTTAAATATAAAACATGCGACAACAGAGAGATGGAATAGGTACTGAAGAATAGAAAGGCATGACATATTGACATGTATTCCCTCCATCCGGAAAAAATGGATGGGTGTAGGCGTATTTCAGTTCTAGATACATCCTTTTTTATCCATTTCGGCAACATGTAATCCAGACGGAGGGAGTATGGTGTAAGAGCTAGGGATACGACAGGACAACACAACAAAAAAACACTAGTTGAATGTAAAACTGTATGGTAGCGGAATACATAGAGAAATAACTAAGGCAACATACATGTGTATGATTGGGAAAATAAGATGGCATTGCAACAGAGCACTAGAACAACACTTCAATGTAAAAAAACTTGGTATGGTAGACAGATGAAGTACATACTGATGAATAACAATGCATAAGATATTCAGAAGCACGATGTCCAAATTAAGCAGATAGCATTGCGATAGAGTAGAATGATAGTACTTGAATTTGAAAACATGTTATCATGAATGGAATAGGTACTGAAAGACAGGAAGGCATGACATATTTACATGCATGATCAACATGCTAAGCACATGGCATTGCAACAGAGTAGATACACTCCAGGACATTATATGCATGGTGTACCCATATCACAGGCCAAGTTAGAGCAAGGACCTTGTGGGGTGAAGAGGATTCATCATATTTCTGCAAGTCTTCTGAAGAACTGCCTTTTCATGTTCCATCATATTGGGTATCATTGACATCAAGTTAATTGGCCTTTACATTGCTCCATGAGGTTCTTGTGGATATATCAGTGTGTGCAATTATATCTGACATGCATGGAAGACAATTAGTAGTTAGATTTATGTAATGAGTGCCTGTAGGAGACATAAATAGTAGGACTGGGGTTAACTAGCAGCAACAAGTCTCATAAACTAAAGGGAGAACACAGATGAAAGCTACATAATTTGTATCGTTTGTACTCGAGATTAACTAGATGGCACACAAAAGTATTAAAGAACAACATAGGTAATACTATAATACTATAATCACCAGCCTGTGGGATAGCATTAGCTGATGGATGATAACTATGGAACAGCGTTACCAAAAGAACAAGTATCTTATCTGAACTATGGAATGGCGTTAACTCCTAAACAAGACCCGTAAGAGATCAGCATGAATATACAGTGAAATGTGATGATATATTTTCCATGCTTAGATGAATAACAAAGCCATAAATGTTGCACACAAGTAAGATGAGGGTACAACCTATCTGGCTGCCATCCATAGGAGTGAGCATCATGTGCTGACTTGTCGATGGCCCTGCAGTTGTTGTGGTTGTCCATGTCGGGCACGTGCATTCGATGCAGGGAACTATTGAGTGGGGACTATAGCTCCCTTCTGGTGTATGCTTCCCTTGTTGGAGTAGCTGTGGTGAGTCGGAAGACGGTGTGTCTGAAGATGCAGATAACGCATAATGTTAAGAACAACATATCTCTTTGATCTGAAGAAATACACTAAGAGATCAACAACAAGGTACGAGAGTGGTCACACGTCTGTTGACTGGAGACTAAATTGGGGTCACACGATTTTATTTTATTTTGGTACTGTCCGATCTATGCCAGATGGCTGGCCTTCTTGTGCCTCCCGGCTGACACTGTTCGGAATCTTCCCCGAAGAGCTAGCGACCAACGGCAGAGCAGCCTGCCTCCGCCGTCCATGGCCTCGGCCAAAACCCCGCTCCCCGCCCCACCGCACTATCGTGGTTGCGCCGCCCCGGGCCAATCCACAAAGACTCCCCGTCATCCAGATCCAGCGGCGGCAGTACCTTCAACCCACACAACTCTAAAAGATAGCCATCTAAGTGCTGCTTCCGTGGCGAACTTGCGGCCCCACACCCTTACGTTAGACACCATCCAACCAGCAGCCTAGGAGCTCCGCCACCTCGAGGGGTGCTGCTTCCCATTAGGAATCGATTGGACCAGAATAAAATTTCAAAAAACAAACGCCTAAATAAAGTGATTTGAGATGAGGGTGCGACCTATCTGGCAGCATGGTGAAGTAGGCAGGTCCAGCTACCGAGTCGGTGAGGCCGACGCGGT
This sequence comes from Triticum dicoccoides, assembly GCF_002162155.2. NCBI lineage: Eukaryota > Viridiplantae > Streptophyta > Magnoliopsida > Poales > Poaceae > Triticum > Triticum dicoccoides. The sequence goes on from NC_041386.1 coordinate 590,254,171, forward strand.
TGTGGTGGCGACCGGCGGCAGGGAAAGAGCGATGTCGCGACGGTCGACAGCTACGCGGAAGTAGCGCCAGGACTCTGGACGGATCCAAAGTTGGAGCTGCTCCGGCGCCGCGAATAATGGCAGGGGTGAATCGGCTCCAGTACGGTTCACGCGGCCTTCGTCGAGGCAGCACCAGCAGCACAGAGTAAGAGGCACATGACCCAGTTCACGACGGCAAATGGGCAGCATCTTCGGCATTAGGGAGGAGGGCGGCTATGAAATTGGTGCGGTGGGGGCGCCATGGAGGTTTCGCGGCTCGGGAGAAGGGAGCTTCCCGGGGAGAAGGTGATTTGGCGTCCACGAGGTATGCATGGGGGTGGGC
>NC_041386.1:590254834-590255806 GCF_002162155.2 Triticum dicoccoides
CATTTGTCTGAAATGTGAGGGGGAGTTACAGTTCTACCCTTGCCTATAGGCTTCTTGGCTTGGGTCTGTGTACTGAGGGTCGGGGATAGTAGAGTAACTTTGCTTCTCCCCAAATAGTGGGCGGGAGCGATTTAGGGCGAGGAGGGCATGTTTTGAACTATAGTGGGCGCGAGCGATTTCGGGTGAGGAGAGTGTGTTTTGAAATAGTTGGCGCGAGCTATGTTGGGCGAGGAGAGCGTGTTTTGCCGACCATGATTTATGAATTATTCGGCACATGTCATTTTGACTGAGGAGAAGGCGCGCTTGGATGAAGTTATGAACCTACCCTCGATGTACAACGGCCCAATTGATGCGTGTCCCACATAGGACGGTAATTTCGCGTCTCCCATTTATTTGCTCGGGCGAATTCCACCGAGCAGAGAGGATGTTTAACGGTTCGTTAAAATTTTGGGAGAATGAGCATCCACGTCTACCTTACCAAGTCGATTCGGATCAAATTTTGAAATATTAGCTTGCCACTTCTTTTTTAGATGGAGAGATGATGCTCGGGAGTAATGTGTTTTTACATGCTCGTTGCTAGTGATTTACTATATGACAAATAGTTGACCCACTCAAAAACGTGAATCAAACCCAAAATGAAATATCTTGATTCAATGAAATAGCTCATTCAGTAGGTCAAAATAGTGAACTAAGTCCAAAATTGAACACCTCAATCGAGTAGCATGTTGTACAGTATTATAGTACTCCATGAACATGTTGAAAGTCAAATTAATGAACTTGTTTGATATACGCATATATCCATTCATGTGTGGATTGCAGACAACATGTTCTCCAATTTAAATATTTGAATGCAAGTTTATATCGAAACATGGTTTATATCTGTCTTTGATGCATAAAACGCGACCTCCCCCTCTCCCGGACTCCTGTTCTCTCTCTCTCTCTCTCTCTCTCTCTCTCTCTCTCTCTCGCCGA